>NW_024967175.1:0-49389 GCF_019238085.1 Lagopus leucura
GCTGCTGGAACCACCTATCCTGATGTAATTCATCCCAATGGGCAGCACGAAAAACACCCAGTAACGGACGCACGGTGACAGGAGGTGTGCTCAGAAGCTGATCTTCAGCCCAGATCTGAGTTTTTATGCAACCATGGAAAGGTTGCATAACCATGACATGTTGTATGTCACTCTTATGCCTTGGTTCCTACTATACAAACTGTGCATCATAAAATCCCTACAAGAGATCAGTGGACAGAATTAGAGGAGAACATTTATCTGGCTGTTTGGCTTTTTTTTTCCTTTCTCAGCACAGCTGGAGAGTACTGTACCAACCTGTTCTGCTCCCTGCCCAAGGCATCACCATCCCAGGTTGTCCAGAGAGGCAATGGTGTCCTTTCCTGCAGACAGCCAAGGTCAGGAGATGGGCTGTGAGCACTGATGGAGCTGTAGGTGTCCCTGTTTGGTGCAGGGGTGGCACCAGATGGCCTTTATGGGTCCCTTCCAACTCCAACCATTCCGTCATTCTATGACCTCGATTGGGACTCAGGGACGAAAAGGACAGCGAGGGCTACTTTGAACCCAGACCTCTGAACAGGATGGAAAAAATGATTATTTTAATTTACAAGAAGTGCTGCTAATCCCACTAACGGGTCACATAAGACATTCCTTATTCCATGAACAAATCTAAGAGGCAACTGCTTCAGTACCAAATGGGAGCACCGGGAATTAAAAAGTCATACGGAGAAACACTGGGATGTAATCTGATGTAAACCCCAACTCCCAAACAAAGTTATGCAGGCACAAACATACACTGAAACATAAGAAACAGATAAGCATCCACCACAGAGAGTGGAATAGCATGACTTACAACATTACCAGCACTTGTATCTAAATTTACCTTAAAAACATTCACCCTTTCAGAGCTTGTGGTGCTGCTGAGTGATTTCTATTCCACGTGATGACTTCCTAAATGGAAAAGCACTCTCAAGTTATGACAATAATGAGAGAAGTCTGTGATAGCATTTAAAATCACCCATTTCTCCTTTGGGGAAAAAAAAAAAAAAAAAAAAAAAAAAAAAAAAAAAAAAAAAAAAAAAAGAGTTTAAGTATGCTCTACATACCAATTTATAAACTGCTTCAATTTGATTCTCTGTGATGAATTTAATCCCAGAACAGCGACCTCAGCTCCAGCTTACATGGATCTGTATGGTGCTCCGTTGCCCTCTGGGTGTTGGTTTGAGATCCCCCAGCAAAACACACCTGAGAGCAATCCGGTAATTAACTGAGGTTAACCTCAGCTGAGTTCCCAAAGGGGCAAATGACTGAAAGTTGAAAGGCCTCTTGATACAACCACAGCCTGATAGCCTCTGGACAAGGGTGATTATGGGCTGGAGGACACCTGAGCAATGGGGTCAATTAATGGCCGAGAGAAGGGCGTGCTTGAAGCATAAGAAGATGCACCTCTTTTAGTACGTAATCACTGTGTCCTCTGAGCCTGCCAGAATGCAATCAGCCAAAAAAAAACTACCAAGGACACAGAATTGTGTTTGGTTTCTTTAATAAACTGTTCTAACATCCATCGTTTCCACACTGCTTGAAGAAAAAGTGCTCTCATGACCTTTGTTGCTGCTCCTGGGTCTGCTGTCCGGGTTGGTTTCTGTGCAGACCTATCAAAACTGAACAGCTGGTGAAATGGCATTTTTTTTTTCTTCCTAATATACAGCAGTAAATGTTGCTGTTAGAGAAAGGAGATTTGCACTTCTCTGTTGGGAAATGACATGATCAGAGGAATAAGCGACACCAAACTGAATATTCATCCTTTGTGTTCCTGGTTCTGAGAATAGAGCTTGAGTAACTTGAAAGGGACAAACAGGGACCTTCCAGAAAACCAATGCTGCAATGTTAGAATAATTCCTGGCACTCTCTTACCTTACTGATGAAGTCTCAGGTGAGCTTCAGACTTAAATAACCCCACAGCTGCAGCACAGCCTGAACTCAGACAGACGCCTGAGGAAAACACGTTGAACTCTGTGTTATTACTTAGCACTGATGATGATTTAGGTTGATTGGTTTCTGAATGAAATCATCCATTTAAGATACTGCTATCTCCAGAAAATTAAAGGCAAGGATCCTGAAAATCAGCACACCTATTTCCTAAGGGTGAGGGTGAACAAAGTAAGGAGGGAAGGAGTGTGGGGGAAGTAAACCCCAGCTGTCCTGGCAATGGAATATGTAAAATTAAAGTAAATAAGTAAATAGAGATGCAGGAGAGAATAAAAAAGCAAAGGACCCCAGGGGTAAGAAACTTCTATAGGAGACAAATGTACAGCTGCCTGCTTCCCCCTCTGGCAGCAGCAGCTTTGCATGTTCATCAAATCAGAATCGTCAAATGCTGTGGACTTTCAGCACCTTCCACAGAGCTTCTGAGTTCTGCAGATGAAGCAATGCTGTACGCCCTGCCAGGGCCACACAGCCCCAGACTTCACAAACACAACTGGTTTTCAGCAGTGCATCTGAAGGGTTAGACCCTATCCCTCATAGGGTAAAGCTTAATGAATGTGTGCCTTATCAGATGGCTGGAACAGCTGGAAGTAGTAATGTGCCATAATGTAAAGAAGCAGTAAAATGCATCCTAATGACTGTCACTCAGCCAGCAGTTGCTGTGCAATGTGAATAAGAAACACTTTGAATCCTTTCTAAATAACTGGCGTTATGTGTTTATGCAGGACTGGAATTGCATATTAAGACACACCTGGTTTATTCTTCAGAAGCAGTGTGTATTTACTATGCCTGTGATAGCTGTATAGATTCAAACCTCATTATTTTAAATGATTAATCGGGTATTTAATTAGCATGCATTAACATATGAGTTATATACATCCCAGTTGTGAATGCAAATATAATTCTAATAATTACATGATTAGTTATGCGTCCAAGAGCCTAATACATAATGCAGTGCAGGCAGCTTCCCTTGCTGGAGAAAAATAGTACAGAATACACGGAGCGTAACTTTGAAAAAATGCTTAAATTCCATTTTCAGAGTGGAATTGGATCTACAGAAAGAGTTCTGAGGCTTCATAGTGGCCCAGCCCAATGGAACACCTCCATGCCCCATCCCAATGGAACACCTCCATGCCCCATCCCTGCAGACAGCCACGGTCAGGGGACAAGCTCTGAGCACTGAAGGAGCTGTGGGTGTCCCTGCTCAGTGCAGGAGTGTGAGATGGCCTTTAGGGGTCCCTTCCAACTCCAATCATCCTGTGGTTCTACAATTCTTTCTGGAATATAAGTAAGGCTCCTTTGCAGCACTGAGACTTCCCCTGCTGCTGATAGGTAAAGCTGCTGCCGTTCTTGCGTGCGCTCCCCCTGAGCACTGAAAAAGGCAGAGAAATCCCAGCTCCTCTTCTGGGCTTCAGCAAAAAATGCTCCCCTTAACTGGTGTCTGTGAAACAAAACTGTCAGGCCAATTCTCAGCTGCCATGCTGCCTCCTATCCCTCCTTTCCAACAGTCCCACACCTCATATTCACATGCTTTTGGACCAGCTGTTGCATACTTTAGGTATTTCTATTTCTACCTATAGCCCATGGTATGAGAACTCTGCCCAGAGCTGTGGGTGCCCCATGGCCAGGCTGGATGGGGCCCCAGGCAGTCTGAGCTGGTGAGGACACCCAGGGGTTGGACCTGGATAATTTTTCAGGTCCCTTTCAACCATTCCATGATCCTACAAAAAGGAGATCACCCTATTTGGCTATGGCTGCACAAATGCAGCTGACTATAAATATTGAGGACTTACTGCTGGAGACGAGCCCTTCACATCAAATCCATCATGGGGGAAAGCATCACCAAAGCATCTTTTCTGAAGATGCCTGGACAAACAGCAGTGCCCAGGGCTACCAACCCCCCTTTGCCAACCCTAGGTACATTTATATTAAAAGGACACATTAATATTGCATGCTTTGAGAGTAAATACACATAAATTATTGCTGACGGTGAAGGTAAAGGCATGGATTCCCATCTGGAAGAGGGGAACAGCTTTATGGCTCTGGGGTCAGGGACATGCCTGCTGCACCACGAGCGGCTCAGATGGCACAGCAGGGTTGGATGTTCCCTTTGCCGTATGTCACATAATTCTGGGCTTTTGTGCAAACTGCCAGGAGACAAGGAAAACACAGCATTACTGGGGGAAAATCAAATATTCCATTTTCTAGACAAACCGTAGGAGCTCTGGGCTGTCTTTGGTAATAAAAGTATTAGTGTTTCTACATGAATGTGCTGGCCTAATCCCAGGCTGATTAGTGAAGAATAACAAGCCTACCTGGCCATCTGCAGCCTGCAGGGAAAGAGCTGTGCTCTTGGAGTTTTTAAAAACTGATTTTCTCACTGCATGCAATCTGCAGTGAAATAAAAAAATGTGTTCAACCCTATTCCAAGAAATAAATGAACAGATCCCTGCGGTTCCTTTATCCTTGCTCCTCTCTCCTTGCATCCATTCACACCCAGCATGGCCAGCACAGCACCCATGGGTGAGCCCTAGGGGAGCCCCCAGCTCAGCATGACCCAGCACAGGGTGAGGCTTCTGCTCTGCTGGGTCAGGGCTTTTTAAATCAACTGGAAGGCAGATGTAAAGGAAGACAAAGTCTGGGGCCTGATCCAAAGGCAATGGAAAGCCTGGGACAAAAAGGACTTCACTGCGCTCTCTAAGCCTGTGTGAGCACCCTCACAGCTGCAATTTGCAGTGGCTGAAATCCCCCTTAGCAGGGACGTCTGACACTGATAGGCTCTGACACACACCCTCAGATCACTGCACCAGTTAGAATGAAAATACAACAAACAGTTCCCAGCTTCTCCAGAGGCAACGCAACCTGGAGGCAGAAGTCAGTGTACTGAAAAGTCCTGGCAGCGAGTGGAGTCATTGCTCTGCTCTGCACTGTGCACCTGCACAAGTCTGCAGGAGGGAGATAACGGGGAGAGATGTGGCTGAATGCAGACACCCATCAGCCTGGCCCTAACAGCTGTGCCAGCAGTGGGGTTACGGCAGGAGACATGCACATCCTGCACAGCATCCTTGCTGTCACATCAGAATCATACAGTCATAGAATGGCTTTGGTTGGAGGGGACCTTAAAGATCATCCAGTTCTGCCCCTCTGCTGCAGGCTGGGTGCCACTCACAGGTCAGGCTGCACAGGGCCCATCCAACCTGGCCTTGAATGCCTCCAGAATCACTGCTCCGCTCCAGCATCCCCAGGGCTGGATCCAGCTCTGCTCTGAAGCTCTGTTTAGAGCGGGAGATGTGGGTTCCTGTTTGGTTTGGGGCTTTTTTTAATTGCTGGATTCCTCTGAAGGCCATTGAAATGTAGGAACATCAGCTCCCACTGCCTCAAGTGAGTTCCCACCCACATGGCAAGTGTGAACCTTGACTTTGGCAAAAGGAGATTGCTAGGGCTCCCATCTTTTCCTGATGTTTACCAAGCCCCTCCAGCAGATATCTTTGTGCTGTGCAATCAATGGGCACACAAAGAAATGCTGCCCAGGGAGGGCAGCAGCTCAAAGAGAGCTCCCAAGTATCTGAAACCCTTTATTAACAAAAGGTTGAGTTCCACTCTAAGGTAACAGTGGGTTGAGTTTGCACAGGAAATGACTCGAGGCAGTTAGAATGTATTTTTGCCATCATAAAATGATCTCTTCTCAAGAGTTCTAATATAAGAAGATCCTCAAGGCTCTGTTGGAGCCCTGACTGCTCTGTCATTAGAACAGCATGCAATCTGCACTCCTCTTCTACTGCAAAAATTGGGGATAAAGCCTTTGATCTCCCTTTTCTTGTGGCACACCACAGTCTTTGTCAGGGATACTTCTCAGGACCTGAGATCTCAGGCTTCTTTCTGAGCCTCGAGGGCAGTGGAAGAGCAGGAGGTGAGGGAAGATCCTGTAGATTTAAATTTAAGGGGATGTTTGACTGCAGGAGACAGATGTCAATGAAAGTATTAATGATGAGCTTTCAGAAGAAGGGGGTGCCGTTTGGTTTTGCTTATAGCTTTGCAAACCACGAGTGCAAACCACTGAGATCCGTGAGTTACACACAGTCCATGGCTTTTTTCTTTTTTTTTTTAAATAACTCTTTGCACCTGAGTGAATCAAAGAATCATAGAATCACTGAGATTGGAAAAGAGCTCTCAGATCCCCAAGTCCAACCCCAGCCCATCCCACCATGCCCACTGGCCACAGTGCCACATCTCCACAGTTCCCAAACACCCCCAGGGACAGTGGCGCCCCCCCCCCCTCCCCCGGCAGCTGTGCCACTGCATCACCACTTTTTCAGAGAATACCTTATTCCTAACATCCAACCTGAGGATTCTTCCTCAGAAACTATTTCAATGACAGATGAACACCTGTGCACAATGTGGCAGAAAGCAAACATTGCTCCAAGGAGCTTCAATTGCCAAGCTGCAGAGATTATCTATCAGCGTGTTTGCAACTTGAGAAAAGGCTGCTTGGCACATGCTATTCATTTAAGCAATTCAGCCAGATCAGTCTCTGTGTGTCCCAGGGGATGCTATGCTGCAGTTGCTTTCGCTGTCTCTTTGTCATCCACTTCCATCACAGCATTACATTCCACTTCCAGGCACTAAACCAACAGATGATAGCGCCGAGCTGCTATGTTTGGGATAAAGAAATGAATGCATAGATCCCATCCGGCAGCACGTGTTTGGGATCTGAGAAACCTCACCACTGGGCTCCTCCAGAGCTGGCTCAGTCTCTGCCCTTCTCAGGCAGATGCTGTATGAGGACCTCTGGGATTTGGCAGGTCCTAGCAGGGAACCTTGGCTCCTGAGCACTCTCACTGCCCTCCTCCTGGCCAGCACGCCCTTACGTGAAGCTGTCTGCAGCCATCAGTGCACAATATTGGTGTGAGGACGGTTGGACTAGATGGTCTTAGAGGTCTTTTCCAACCTTAATGATTCCATGACTCTATGACCAGAACCTCCCTGCCACCTCCAGGACCTCACCTTCCAGCCCCATCTATACGCTGACCTCACAAGCCAGCAATGGTGCACCAGCTGTTCCCCTGATAAAAAAGGCATTGGACACAAATGGTCCTACACTGCTCTTATCTACAGCCTAATAAGCAGACTATTAGAAAATTCTAAAATTAAGCTCCGAGCACCTGGAAAAAAAAAGTACTATTAAGAACAGAGAATAAGACTCAAAGCAGAGCTGGGTATGGTTTGGCACATTAGGAAGGTAGCTGGGTCTGGTTTGGCACATTAGAGCAAATGCCACCAAAGGGAAATTTTGTGTGTGAACCACATTACTCATCACCTTCATATCAATACCTTTTAGAGCATTACAAGAAAGGAAAACCTCAGGGGATTAATACATTTTGAGATTCATAAAAGACACATCGCTCCTCGATTCCTTGACTTTGTGTGCAGTATGTCTCTGAGGTCCTACTCTGACATTATCTCTGCACTGAGCTCCGTATTTCCATCCAATTAAAATACACCTTCCTGAAAGGCATTTGCAGCCCTCACTCAGATGTCTGGAGAAATGGAAAATTCGCTGCTCCTCCTGTCACCCACACTGCTGAAAAATGCACATCGGGGTGTGCGTGGCCAAATGGGAACCTCCAGCATCCTGCTCTGCGCTGTGCCCCGCTCAACTCTCTGCTTAGAGCCCTGCTTGTCTCTGCCATCTCCTGGGCTTGCTCAAAACACAACAGGCAGCGTGGCAGGCAACAAAACACCATTTCTCCTCCCTTTGGCCCTCTGTCCCAGCTGCTAAATGAGGACAGAAGAAAACAGAGCAGAAACAAAAAGGAGACGGGGCTGCGAAAGCTGCGTGCAGCCCAGAGACGTCGGCCTGTGCCAAAGCCGGATCTCATTCAGAGGCCATGCAGTCCATGGGTGCAGGCAGGTCCTGGCCTCGGTGCAGCACCGCCGCATTCCCAGCTGTCAGCCCAGCTGTGCCCAGGAATGCAGCGGCCGTGGCACTGGCCCGGGACGGAGCCCCAATTTTGGGTGGGAAAAACATCCTCTATCTCACGCCTGTGTTTAAACTTCGCCTGTGCGCTCACCGATCCGACCTCTGCCTGAGATTCGATTGAGATCCCACTCTCTCAGCGTCCAAATCTGCTATTTTGTTGAATAAGCTTTTAACAGATACGTGCAATCACGAGCAGCACCTGGCAGCAGGGCAGAGTTACGTGTGTGTTTGTTAACTTACAGCAAAGTACATCCAAGCGGCCAAGGCAGCATCCTGTATTGCTCAGTCCTGCTCCTACGGTGAGTCCTGCTGAGTGGTGAGTGCCACCACTTCGGAGCACCGTGCTGAGGCTCAGAGCACCGCTCCCAAACGCACGCTGAGCAGGGATTAAAACAGGCAAATGAGCACGGAGCATTCTGGGTGCAGGCTTAAAGGGCAGTTAATTCCTATCGGAAATCAATGGGCGCTGAGGGAATGCAGCTCTCCTGTACCTCGGAAATGTGTCAGTTAACGATAGCTGGCCTCAATCTCTGCTTTCTCTGAGACAGTAACGTGAGGCGTTCGCTGATTTTGCAGATTTCCCACCTAACCGCTCAGAAAACTTTCCGTGAAGCACCGCTTCGCAGCGCCAGGTGGACCAGCAGCCTCCAAAACCCCAACTTCGGTCTCTCCTCCGTACTGCCGCGCTATTCGGAGCGAAGGAAAACCACGCTCTAAACGCCTAACTACTTCGGAGAAACAACGAGGCTGCTCCAGCCCCGGCTCTGCATCCATCGCGCAGCGCACGGCTGCACAGACCCCAACGTGCAGAAGCTCGGGGCTCTCCCCGCGGCGCTCTCCGAGCCGAAGCGACGAACGCCGCCGCTCCGGGAGGGACGGGCAGAGCGGAGCGGAAACTTTGCGGGGCCGCTCCCGCAGCCGGCTCCCACCGCCCGACCCGGGCGGCTCTGCGGGCTCCCGGCGGTCCGGCGGGGCGTCTCCGTGCCGGGCAGCGCCGCGGCCCTTCCCCGGGGGCAGCACCGGCCCCGCCCGCATCCCGCGGGGGGCGGAGCGGCCGCCGCCGCCGCCGGAGCCGCCGCGAGGCTGTGGGGCCGCCGCCGCCGCCTATGGAGCCCAACGGGACGGCGGCGGCGGGGGACAACGGGACGGCGGGCGGTGGCGGCCCCCCCGAGGGCGGCCCTCTGCTCATCCCGTCGGACTTCGGGACGGTGCTGTCGGTGATGTACGTGGCCGGGGTGGCGGGCAACGTGTACACGCTGGTGGTGATGTGCCACTCGGCGCGCTGCGCCGCCCCCATGTACAGCTCCATCGTCAGCCTGGCCCTGGCCGACCTGCTCTACCTCTCCACCATCCCCTTCATCGTCTGCACCTACCTGGCCCAGGACTGGTACTTTGGAGACCTGGGGTGCCGCATCCTGCTCAGCCTGGACCTGCTCACCATGCACGCCAGCATCTTCACCCTCACCTTGATGTGCACCGAGCGCTACCTGGCCGTCACGCGGCCCCTGGACACCCTGAAGCGCTCACGCGGATACAGGAAGGTGACGGCGGGCGCCGTCTGGTCGGTATCGCTGCTCCTCACTCTGCCCATGATGCTGATGGTCACCCTGACCGAGGGGAGCAAGGCGGAGGGCAAGGTGAAGAGGATGTGCGCGCCCACCTGGAGCATGGACGCCTACCGGACCTACCTGACGGTGCTGTTCAGCACCAGCATCATGGCCCCCGGCATCATCATCGGCTTCCTCTACACGCGCCTGGCCAGGACCTACCTGGAGTCCCAGCGGAACCCGCCCCACAAGGAGAAGAGCAAGAGGTCCCCGCGGCAGAAGGTCCTCATCATGATTTTCAGCATCGTGCTGGTCTTCTGGGCCTGCTTCCTGCCTTTTTGGATCTGGCAGCTGGTGCGACTCTACAGCAGCCCCCTGCAGCTCACCACCCAAACCCAAAAGTGCATTAACTACCTGGTGACCTGCCTGACCTACAGCAACAGCTGCATCAACCCCTTCCTCTACACCCTGCTCACCAAAAACTACCGGGAGTACCTGCGCAACCGGCACCGCAACTTCTACAGGTTCACCTCCTCCTTTCGCAAGAGGGGCTCCAACCTGCAGTGCTCCTGGGGACGCTCCATGTCCTCCAGCAACCAATACGACTACAGCTCGGAGGCCCTGGGCATGGCCACGCTGAAGGACAAGTGAGGAAGAGGAGGCTCTCAGCAGACATCAGGACCAGAAGAGCGTCTGGCCGAGGTAGGGCATTGGGCACCCTTTGCCCTACAGGGTCCTCACACCTCCTGTCTGCTGGTCACTCTGTAAGCAGCTGTGTGTGCTGGAATACAGTGAGATGTTTTTTTCATTTTTTCTGGCTTGGGGCTGTTGGGGGAGTCCTGCCAGCAGCTGGGGTGGGCGAATCCCTCTGGTTTGGGTAAAGATGGTGAGGTGGATACTTCCTTCAGAAAACTCCTTTCAAGCTGTGCTTTGTGTGGTTCCTCCTGCGCGATTCCTCTGCTGTCCTCAGGCTACAGCAAAGGTCTGAAATTGTCCTGTCCAACTTAACTTAGCTGCAAGCCCTGGGTTTGCCCTATATATCCCTGTTATGTGTTC
Source organism: Lagopus leucura (assembly GCF_019238085.1). Lineage (NCBI taxonomy): Eukaryota > Metazoa > Chordata > Aves > Galliformes > Phasianidae > Lagopus > Lagopus leucura. The sequence goes on from NW_024967175.1 coordinate 10,567, forward strand.
CAAGTGTGCCTAAGGAGACCCTTAAGCCCCTTTTTCTATTTCCTGTCACATTATGGTGCACTACAGCTCAGGATTAAAGCAACTCTTTTAAAATTCACTGTAGCAGCGCTGCAAACTCTAAACATTCAGAAACCACAGGGTTATCTACACAGACTTGTAATATTTCAGGTGTTCTATCCAAGATTATTTTAATTTCCCACTGTTTTGGGGGTTTTGTTTTTGTTTTTGTTTTTTTGACTCAGACCCTTTCTCTACAGACAACAGTTTGAAAAATCTGAAAATTTACTTTGGAAGGGAAAACAGAAATTGTTGTAATGCCATCACTCAAAGGCCTGAGGCTCCAAAATAATAACTGAAACGTGTATCCTGAGACTCACAGAAGGAACCCATAGATTCATGACATTTCCTCACAAGCATTTTGCCTCCATGTATTTTGCTCATGCTCTTCCCACATTGCATCTAGTGCAAAACTTCCTCCACAGATGTTAGAAATGCCTGTAAACTGTAACACGTCTGTTCATAACACAAAGTATGGACCGCCACCAGGTGCCCCCTCCCAGTCCAGAGGGACGCATTTACCAGGGGAAAAAAACAATCCCCTCAGGGCAAGTATAGGATGAAGATCAGGGAAACACATTTCTGTGCCAGCAATCAGGCGTTCTTCACTCTGGTGCAGGTTTGGGGGTGCTTTTGGGGAAGGGGAATAAGTAACTGATCTTAGCATTGCCATATATTACTTCTAACCACAGGAACTTTGTTTGAACCACTGGCGACCACTTTGCTGCTCTCTTTGCTGGGTGGTAGGAATGAACCTGATGGTGCCAACTCCCTTAGCAACAAGGGGCACTGGAGCACAGTTCTTGCTGGGAATTAGGAGGGTAGAACAGCCTTCACCACTTGAAAAGAACAACTCTTCAGGAACTAATTCATTTCTAATCATTATTCATTCTGAAGCCATTGTTCCTTTCCCTTTCCTTCCTATTTCTGAGGCTGGAAGTCACTGCCCTGTAAGAGCAACAGAGATAAGCCATGGTCTACAGGGAGGTGTCCCTGCCTGTAGCAGGAAGGTTGGAACTAGATGATCTCAAAGGTCCCTTCCAACCCAAACCATTCCATGATTCTGTGATGCCAGCCTTAGCATAGCCCAGGCTGGATGTGGCTCTGGGCAGCCTGGTCTGGTGGAACCCTGCACATAGCAGGGGGGTTGAAACTAGATGAGCATCGTGGTCCTTTTCAACCCAGGCCATTCTGTGATTCTTTGATTCTATGATTCTGTGATAAGGGCAGAAGGTTGGAACACACGTGTCATCCCCAAGGTGTGCTGTGCTGTGCTGTGATGCCCTCTGAGCATAAGAAAAACCCACCACAGTGCTGATGGTTTGGTTTCCAGTGCTTGGCCCAAGGGGAAGGTCCTTGAAAGGCCACTGTCGCCCCATAGCATGACAAGGCTGCCATAGGACGGATGCTTACTCCATAGGAATAGTGTATATGTCACCAGGTGCATAATGGAAGCAGGTGATTGGAGAGCTGTAGGGGTATCAAGAGGAGCATTAGGGAGTAGGCTTCCTGCCTAAGAAAAATCACATGCAAAAACATCTAGTGCCAACGAGACTAAAAGCATCATTATCAGCAAGCAGGGGAAACTGGGAAGGAGCTGTGCTTGGGAAAAGAAATAAGAGCAGGTTAAGCTTACACAGTCCTAACACACTGTGGGGCGACTTTGGGTGGCCATGCCCTCGCTGTCTCCAGCAGGACTGTGCTGCAGCCTCAGCGCAGTCAGCATCAAGGGGCTGATGGGGAGCATCCAGATGGAAGGTGAAATGTTGTGTGTTTGTCACTCATCACATTTCCCACTCAGAGCTGCTTCTCTCTGCCATCGGGCTCTTGTGAACCCGCATGCTCTTACCCTGCAAAGAACCAGTAAACTAACAGGCACCATAAAGCATGTCATTTGGGCAGGGGAGAGCCTGTTTAACAAGCCAAACTGGCCAGCAATCAGAGGACACTGCTGTGTATGATGAATGCCAGCCCGTTAGCAGCACAGTGTGCAACACTGCATCCTCCCAGGTGCTCAGCCGGGCGCAGAGCGTTGGGAACTCGGCTCCTCGGAATCTCCCCTACTCCCAGGAACCAGAGCGCAGTTTAAGAGGTGGACTGTATAAACAGCATCTCTCTTATTGTCTCGTTGGAGCTGCTACACTGCCAAAAGGCAGTAGCTCTGACTGCTTAATAAATATCCTGCCAGGGTGGGTGTTTGAACTTCAGTTCCTCTCGTCTGTGGATGGGAAGCCTGGATGATTCTCTGTATGCTTGCATCAGGAGACTGTCTTCACATTGTCTAACAGCAAAACCAAATCAGCCTGGTGGATGACTCTGGAGCGGGATGGTTGCCTCGTGTCCATGGCACAGAGTGCTGTCTGTGGCTGACACATCTTATAGGATTCCCATACGGGGCAGCTTTGCTCACCCAGCACATCTGGGGAGAGTGTAGAACTCTGGGTTCTCACTGCAAAACTCCAGACGTTATTACGAAGGAAGGAAAACAGCTTTGTCATGAGAAGTTTTCTGCAGCACCCTTTGGCTTTCAGGTTTTCATGGCTCACTGTCCCCTCTGTCTCCCCAGAACACAACACCGAAACCAGCAGACAGTGAAAGAAAAGCACTCGAGAGCTCGTTCCTTCCTTTGATCTAAGGGAGCACCAACTGCAGTAACATCAATTTCTCTGTTTTCACTTGAAAAGAGAAAAGGCTGTGCTTCATGAGACAAGTGAGAGCGCTCATTCCCCCCATGCCCTGGAGAACACATTTGGGTCTCGCTGATTTTCTGCAGGCTTCACCTTGAATCACACATTTTTCATCGCGTTCTTCTGCGCTTTTTAACAGCGTGTTTGTGGTAAATGCTTCAAAACCCCACGTTGCCACTTAGTCCTGAATACAAGCAAATCATTAACGTTTTAAGTCTTATTAAGTGCCTATTGTATGTCTGAATACCAGGAAATCCCATGAAATAGAGGTGATTTTATGGGCACTTTGTACCTTGCAGGGCTGGGTGCATTAGCTGAGGAGACTGGGCAAGGTGACAAATTTGCTGTGCCCAGAAGTCAATGCACCATCTGTGCCCCGTCAGCATGGTCAGAATAGAAATTGCATGAACTTCCATGCAACCTAAGAGAGCAGATGAGGGAAATCCTGAAGTCAGCCCCACTGTCTGCCGTCGTACTTGGGAGTCCCTCTGGTGGCAGCAGCTCTCTTCCAGCCTGAGGTTCTCAGGAAGAAAATGAGCTTTTTATTTTTAGGGTTTTCAACCTGACTACATGAGAGCTTTTAGTTTCTTTAAAATGTAACATTACTGCAGCATCTTCTGGACAAAGTGAGTCTGTTATGCACAGAAGCCCACTCCCAGGTGCTAACTTTGCTCTCCCACATTTCTTCCTTTGCAAACTCAGACTGACTTATTCCCATCATTTTGCACAGCCTTGCTAGCAGCACACATGGAAACACCCAGGCTTGATGACTGACTGCAGCTTGGCCAGGTGTCTTTTTGCCATTTTATATACTTGCTACTGTCAGTTTTTCTGGGGAATTCCAGAGACTTAGAGTTAATTGCTATGGCTTGTAAGAAATCACAGAACCATTTGAGTTGGAAGCGACTCTTCTCCAAAAGAGTGGCTGGGTGCTGGAATGGCCTGCTGAGGGATGTGGTGCAGTCACCATCCCTGGAGGTGTTTGAGAAACATTTAGATGTCGTAGTGAGGGATGTGGCTTAGTGGGGAGGTGTTGGTGGTAGGTGGGTGGTTGGACTGGATGAACTTGGAGGATTCTTTCCAAACTTGGTAATTCTATGATACTGTGACCCTTAAAGCCCAACTCCTCTGCAACGAACAAGGACAGGACAGCTATTGCTTTGCCTTCAGAATTCTAGCAGCAGCTTCTCAGGAAATAAGTTCTCTTTAAAATAATTACTATTACTGTGATACAAGCTTCTTTGTCCTTGATGAGAAATGTACCTAAAGCACAGCAGAGGGAAAGCATGCATCTCTGGCAGCAAAGTTCCATGGGGGGATGTGGATGGCCTGGAGTTTCATGAAGCCTGGTGGGCTCTGTGTGCTCAGAGCTGAGCCCAGTGATCCATGGTCCCAGTGCAGCCTCCTGGCCCCAGGGAGAAGGCTCCCAATGGGGCATACTGAAGCAAAACTGGCAGCGTTTTCCTCCTCTCCCCTCCCGTTTCCCAAGAAAAGGTATAATTATAAAAGGGAAAAAGGAATTCTGAAGAATTCTTCTGGCATTGAGGCTCTGTGTTTGTGATCCTCCTTAGAACTCACAGGTCATTTCATTTTTTGTGTAAACGAAGTATTTTTGTAAACACTAGGAATGCTTCTCCAGCAAGGAGCAAGGTGAAGAGTTTGCTGAATCTCTTCCATATTGGGAAAGAGCCTCCCCAGATCCTCCATCAAGTTATCTGGAGGAAAAGTAACAAATAAGGGTACACAATGCCAACCCACCCAGCGCTATCAGCTGTATATGGCACAGCACAGCTCTCAAAGCAAAATGGAGCTGATAAGGAAGAAGTGAGAGCTGCTGAGCTCATTTCGGCCACGTCTCACTACGGTGCTGTCAGCCTTTCCTTGTGCACGCCCGTTAGGATCTTGAATTCAGCTCCTGAATTCTTAACTAAAAACAAATATGAATTCATCCAAACAAAGCAAGGCAGATTCCTGAATCTAAATGTGCTGTGTCCATAAACACCGAGTTCTGGAGACAGTTAGTGCTTCACATACGTGCTCCTGCAAACCTCATCAGAGGCTTCCATCAAACTCATAACACTTCTAAGCCATTTAGTTTCACGTCTTGCCTTCACATTTGGGAACTATAGGGGCAGCTCATGCAAGAAGCCCCCCAGGAGGTGACACTGCATTAGAAAACCCTACAGATACGTCGAGTTTCTGATTTTTCTGATTTTTCTTTCGTAAGAGGTTGTTTTCCTTCATTCAACGCTTCATTCAACGCAGTTGTGATGCTGTTCTTCTGAGTTACCTCCACCCCCATGTTTTGAAAGCAGCTTCAGTGTCAGGGCTCAGGAGCAACAGCAGCAGCACAAGGCGGCAGTTATCTGATCCCTCTCAATGTACAGTTATCCTCTTTCCCATCACTGGCAACAGGACTCTCATCGTGAGGCCATTCATCCTGAAGGCTGCTGATAAGTATCCCAGGCAGGCTTAGAACAAGATAGCCAATAAAGCCCACATTTACAAGCGCTGTGATGCTGTACACCTATCTGGGCAGCGCTTGACATCTGAGCTGGGGAGATTATCAGCCATGGGAGGAGGTGGGAAGCCCCGGCTGCTCCTTCACAACCCCAGGGACTCTCTGTGTGACCTTGTAGAAGCCACCCATTGCTGCCTATAAACCAGCGATGTGGTTTCCATGCTCTGCGCAAGTGTTTTAAGACACCAGCAACACGTGTGAAATGCTTTGAGATCCTCAGATGAGAGATATTATGCACAGCAGTAAAGCGCTCTCCTTTTAGGGACAGCTTGGGATTCCAGTTGGCTTTTAGTGGTTGAACGGAGGGAATGTTTGTGTACCAGAAGAACTCCTCATCCATTTTTAGATTAATGGCAGGCAGGGAGTGAAGATTATCGCTCAGCCTGCAGCCATGGCAGCTGTGCTTGGCTGGCGTCTCAGGGAGCACGGCTGGAACGATGCTCCTGATAAAAGCATCATTATTTCGTGGCACTGCTGCTCCACACTTCTGCTAGTGAGAGCCAAGAGCAGGAGGTATGGCAGGGAGCAAACTCTGCTCTTCACCTCCTGGCAGCCTCTTCCTCCCCATGTCACGGGTTGGGAGTGGTGGGACCAGCAGAGGTGAGGGCATCGCTCCCTGTCATTGTGTTCTTGCCATCTGTTTGGAATGATTAAATCAAGGAGCCTCCTCCTGCAGTAGGCGCAGCACAGCACGAGTAATTGCCCACACTCAGCAAACAGCAGCTGAGTAGCTTTGCTTTGCTGCTTTACTTTGTTTGTTTTAATACAGACACAAGTTTGTTGTGGCACAGGTCTCCTGGATTTCCGAGTACTGCCTGTGTCTTCACAGCATCTTCTCTTAGGGGGGATGAGAAACTGATGGGGGAGAGCTCCTGTTTAAGTGGGGGCAGAGCTGGAACAGCACCCACTCTTTTCCCTCCCTCCATCCAAGTGAATCTTCTCTCTACCAAGCACTGGGGGCCCTGGGAATTCACTATTTATCTGTTATATAGAGGAGGGGGAACAGCAACAAGTTTGGGGTTTAGTTCAATAAAAGGCAAGAGAAAAAAAGCTTTAAGCCTGGGAAAACTTCTCACGTCCCCCAATACCAATGCACACAGCCCCAGAGGGGGCCCAGCTTGGGCAGAGGGCTCTGCTACCTGCACAAGGCAAAGGTGAAACATTACTGTGCCACAGCAGATTGCTCATTAACCCAAATGGGATCACAGGGAAACTGCCCGAGGCTGGAAGTGCTGTGCTGCAGCAGCCACATCCTGCGAGGAAGTGCATGGAAATAGGGAGGGCACCAGATAGACATCAGAAAGGAAAAAGAAAAAGCATCAAAGCGGCATCTTAACAAGCGTTCCATCTTCTCTCACATTCTGCAGTAGATGTTTATCTTAAGGAGCTGTGAGGTGTGTGTTTCAGGCCCTGTCTGTGGATAATTACTGACTTCAGCCCAGGACCTGTACCTGAACAGTGTCACATTCCCCTCATTCTAAGCAGCATTTACAGAAGGATGGTGGATTCAGTTTGTTTGTTCAGTAGACTCATTTTGCTTTCAGCGTGTTGCTGCCTTTGGTGCTCTTGTTTTAATCTTCCATACTTCTTTGGTCTCTGTGTACTCCATCCTTGCTTTGCCTCATGCTGCAGTCCCTCCTTCCATCCTCCAGAGCGAAAGTGCCCCCACCAGACCCGAAAACATGCAGAGAGAGAGTTGTGAGGCTCTGGGGAAGTGTCGTACCTCTCATGTCTGTTGCTTCTTGCTGCCTGGGGAGAAGGCAGAAGTCTCTATTGATTTCCACAGCGTAACCACAAAGTAGGCACTGCATGACTGCTCCCAGCAAATCCTGCAGCTCCAGCCAAGGAATCTGCATCCCACAGCTCCAGTCTGCCTTGCTGGGGGCAAAACAGGACATTTCCATGGCTGCTGCTCCAGCTTAAGCCCTGCTTTGTCCTGCTTTGCCAAAGCATCCTTGAAGAGATAGCACTGCAAATTTGATCCACACTCATTGTTTGTGTGATTGTTTCTAAGTCTTGGACTGCACACTTAAGAATTCAGCACAGAGTTGGGACGGAGGCAGCAGTTTTCCTCCCACCACCTCCAAAACAGGGTGGTTCGTTCCTGTTTTCAGCTGTTTGACTCACACCTCACGGGCTTCATTTCCTGGCATGTTCACAGCTCGTGCTGAGAAAGCTGCAGTTGGCGAGGGCACGGTCTGTTATAGATTGTAATTACTTGCTGAGCTCATTATAATTGTTCAGTTATTGAATAATTTGGAAAGCCAAGCAGGGGGAATATTTGGTTAATTAAGAGCTCGTTTAATCGCTGCTGATTTTATCTTTCCAAAACAGCTCTCACCTTACGGGGGTTTGAAAACCTTTGCTTACCAGCACTGCCGGTGGGAAGCAGGAACTCCGCTCTCTGCCTTCCACTGATGGCACCTGCTCATTTATTACCCAGAGAGGCTTTCTGGAGCAAGGACAAACTTCCAGGGCCTTTGGGCACGGCAGTGCACAAGACTGAAAAAAATAATAAATCCTTTACAGCTTATTGTCGTGATTTTACTTGCATGAAGAATGTCAGGTATCTGTATGAGAGATTAGGCAGGCTTGTAACTGATTTCTTTTGAAGACTATTTGGAACAGTTTTGAGGAAAGGACATAAAGAAGAGATACCACTGGAATCAAGATGAATACAGCTTAATTCAGAATTATTAGTTAATAACAATGCTGCAGATATTCAGAAAGGAAGGAGAAGAAAAAGCAAAGCCTTGCAACCTTTGTTGACCACAGGCAGACTTATCTGCCCTTGGCACTTCCAAAACCTCTACAATTTATGGGCTCCTCCAATCCAAGCACAAAATGAAGTGTACTGAACCTCATCCTTCACAATATGCCCTGGAACAAAGTAAACTTATTCTAATGTGTACTCCCTAAAAAGAAAACAGACAGACCTTGTATCTCTGGAAACCTATCAGTCTTTCACAAAGGCACTCATGAACTGCTACTCTTCTTTTCCTTTTAGATTAAACGCTTCAAACACTAAAATAATTTTACCAGCTTTTTCAAAGCAGACTCTGCAAGGTGAATTCTGCAAAGCAGAAGAGCTGTCAAAGCAGGTTGATTTTAAAACCTGACAACCATGACAGCCTCCTCGCAGCAGAGCACAGCCACGTCACTGCTGCAGTTACCCGTGGTTACAAAACTGTTGAATGAAATTGAATCCAAACCTGTTGAGGAATGTAACTCCCAAACAGGCAGAACAAGTGATCTGGAATGATAACAAGTCAAGCAATTAATGCATTTGTCCTGAGTCCTGGCTGCCGAGGGGACAGGGAAGCTCCTGGTGTGATCTAGCTTTGTATGTTGCTTTTTTGAGAAGAGGGTCAGCCATAAAGCAGCTCTGTGGGAGCCCTATGATTTCAAGGAGAGGAGAGTTAGGGGGTGTTCTCTCTTTGTCCCCAGGGAAACAGCAGAACACAAAGCAGCTACAGAGCTCTATCAGCAGAGGGTGGCTGTAGAAACACTGTTCTCAACTCTCAGTACTTCATGAATTGTCTCTAAAAACCTGTTTTGGTCTGTCCACATGGAGGGATTCCCATCTGCTGGAGCCTTTGGGCCAGCTGCCAGCTTCACTTTTCACCGTTACGCCTGCAGGTGTGACATCAGTCCCCACCAAGCATCGCTGGGATGTTCCAATCAGCGCTGCAGCACTGCTACCTGCAGTCAGCATTTCAGCAGCAGGGGCTGAAACATCACTTCGGACAATGGGACACAACAAGCAAGCTTTGCTCTCAGGCCTCCCCTCCAGTCTCACCATCCTCACCCTTTTCTTTCAGCACCCTTTCATTCTCCCATTCCCTTTCAGGAACTCCTTTCTGCTGCCACCACCCCCCTGTGGCCTCCAGCCCTGCTAGATGTGTCCCCCCCACCCAGAAGCTGACTGCACTGAGAACTCAGCAGCCAGAGCACAGCATGCAGCCCCAGGCCCTGACCCTCACCCTGGGGTGGTCTCCATCACCCACCCCACAAGGGGCTGAGGGCCACAAAGTATTTCTTGGCTTCCTACGTGGGAGTGCGTGCAGTCAGAATTCTCCGAAGCATTACGTTTTACTGCCACTCCCCAATGTAAACTGGGTGAATTGATGGAGTCAAGCCCTGAGGATAAACACCAGCCCTGCTGTTTAGAGTAACTGTCGCCAGGAGGAGAGGCGGGCGGGCGGCTGAGCCTGGCTGCCAGGAGGTGCCTGCACCCAGTGGCACCCACAGACCTCAGCCCCGGAACAACAGGAGCAGTGGAGAGAGGGGGGAACCGGGGTACCAGAACAGCAGCATTGCTGGTATTTTACAGAAAGAGAGGACCAGCAACCTTCACCTGAGTCATTTGTAAAAGTTCATAGCTGCGGATGGTTTAAGTCTTCAAACAAAGCCAGCCTCTGGATTTGGGCACTATGTGGCAATGCTACAAAATGCTGTTTGAAGGAGTTCTCTATTTCAGATTATTTTCAGTATTTTAGCTGTCTAGCAGTGGTAAAGCTCATGTGGCTAGGAACCATTCTTGGCTATTACACCTAAACAGAACTTAGGTAATATTTATGGCCAGGCCAGTATTTTGAAGGAGACTCAAATTACTTAAGATCACTAAGTCCAGCATTCCTTCCACATCTGTGTTCTTCCCAATCATAGAACCACGAAGGTTGGAAAGACCACTAAGATCATCCAGTCCAACCATCAGCCACCCCACCATGCCCACGAGCCACATCCCTCAGCGCCACATCTCCATGGTTTTGAGCACGCCCAGGAATGGTGGATGCACACCTCCCAGGCCCAAGGCAGCTACTGTAGAGACAGATTTCACTTCACATTCTAGTACAGTCACTTGCATTCTCAAGGAAAAAAGCTGTCTCAGATGCACACGTGCTGTCCTCAGCCTTCAGGGCCTTGAACACAACTGGAAAACACCTGTTCTCCTAAATGATGGTTTCGTGCATCTGTAGATCTCTGCCTGCACCCAGCAAGTAAGCCAGAGAGCTCAAATCTCATCCATTTGGAAAGATTTTGCAATATACTAGTTCTCCCCTTCCTTAAAATATCAGAGGGGAAAGGGACAGCTGTACATCCAGAGGATCAATTTCAGTCTAACATGAAATGGCAGCAGACCAAGCAAATAATTTTCTATTCCCACTTTTGTCCTCTCTGTGTGGGTGTCCTGGGGAGCAGCCTGCTGTCCATCCGTCCCGCATGTTCATCTCCAGCTGGAAGAAAACTCAGGTTCAATAACAGCTGCTGGGCAGGGGAGAGGCAGACGATGCCATTTACTTTTTCTATTAAGTTAATTGATCTGTTTACTCACTCACTCAATCTCATTTATTAATACCAAAGCTTTAAGGCTCAAAGCTCTCCTGTTTTTCCAGCTCCGTGAAATGATTTAATTAGAGATAGTTCTGCTGCTTATAACCTTTGCCACGTTTGCAGCATTAATGTACAAGCCCTTGTTTATAAATATACAGTCCCCGTTACCATTATGTTTCCCACTCCAGGGGAATCAGTGTGCAGCACAGCTGCTGTCAGCACCTTCATTTCTGCCATCCTCCCCATCACCAGAAGGCAGAAAAATTACTTCTGAGATGCTCAGATCTAAGCTATGTCCCTGCAGGATTCAGCTAGGGAAAGGTTTTGATTACTGCCCTTCTGTACATGCTTCATGGCCAAAGTATTTTGTTTAAGGAGAATGATCAGGAAGAGGACAAATTTTAACGGCCTGCCTGAAAGCCTAAATATAAACCTGAGCTGCAGTGTGAAAACGTGTTTAACTTCTGCTGGAAGCGATAGGCTTTGCAGTACATTGGCCTCTATTTAACCCTCTATTTAACTTCTCCCTCTGCTTGGCTTGCTGTATTTATTTCTCACCTTAGTGAACAACAGGCAAAGTTTATGTTGATCCTGTTCCTCCCTGTGGAAAGGAATTCCTCCCTAATTACTTTTTATCTCCCTCCCAAACAATGACAAAACGCATTTATGGTTTGCAACTGCAATTGCAAAACAGAAAAAATGCAAGATCATTTTCTCATTCATTTTCTGTCGAGAAGGACTGAATGGTGTAAGACTTGCGTGGTTTCGCAGCACCTGTCAAAGTTTGGAATCATCTGCTGGAATGTGGCCTTCTCTTTGTATGTGGGTGTTCAGTGAGTCACATTTACAGCCCTAGATGCAAAGAGGATTCCCAGAACACGGCTCCTCCTCTTCAGTAATGACATATACCAGAAATAAAAATGTTTGCCTGCTGGTGGGGATAGAAGAAACCACCATCCAGAGCCAAATGATGCAAAATAACTCCATGAGGACCCACCGCTTTTTATGTCCCTCCCAGATTTAATGCTCTGGCTGCCAAAGTAATGCATCAGGAGGCCAGTGACGAAGTGCAAATCTACCCAGAGACCTTATCCTGGCAGTGAAAAGCAGTCTCAAAGGAAAGCACTGGGATTTTTTCCTTCTCTGTGATGCTGTGATTTCAGGCACCACCAGTTCTGCAGCCCAACAGCTCAGAAATTCAACCAGTCCAGGTTGCCTGGAAAGCCTCAGAATCATCCAGCAGTAAAGCTAGATGTTTTGAGGGGTTTGCTTTGCTTGGGTGCATGTGAAAGTTACAGAAATGAAGGAGCTGGTGCCTCCTGGCTGCTTTTATGATTTTGCAGTTAGCATCCAAGCATTTCTAGTGATCCTGCAGCCTGGTCTGCACACGTAGGAGCATCCCTGCCAGCAGGGATCCCCTAACAAGATCCATCCTGTGATACAAAACAGCCACTGATGATCAACAGCAAAAAAGAGTTTTTTTGGTGTCTATTTCAGAATCCAGTACTTTCTATCCACAGTTTTTCCTCAAAAAACTAGCACATTCAACAGCCAACAACATGGATCCCTACCTTGCCATTCTTTCAGCTGCGTAAGATAATGGGAGATGGAAACAAACACCTCTCCGAAATAACAAGCATCCTTTTAAGCAGGGACAGAAGAAAAATAAGAAAGTATTAAGTTAAAGAATGAAAAAAAAATAAAACAAGTTCAACACTTGACAGTTTACCACAATTAAAAATTCTTCTTCAAATTGAATACACAGGATGGGTTAAAAAGGATGCAGGAAAAAGACAGTTTGAGTATGGCTGAGAAAAATAAGCCACGTGTGGGGGTCTGTCCACTGAAACATTGGGTTCCTGAAGCATTGCTATTTTAAATGTGCAAACACTATAGAGCTACAGTTAGCAATATTGGGCTTTTTCACAGGCTAGGATGCAGAGTGAGCATTCCTTGCTATAAGACATCCCTAATCTCTTTGAAATTAAACAGCCCTGCATGTGCATCACAGAGCTGATGAGACAGGAACTGCTGGCACCAAGCTCTAACAAGGCACTAGTGGCACTTCTCACTGGTGACAGGACGAGGAGAAATAGGCTTAAGTTGCACCAAGGGAGGTTTAGGTTGGATATCAGACACTGAAAGGGTTGCTAAGCACTGAAATAGGCTGCCCAGGCAGGTGGTTGAGCCACCATCCCTGAATGTGTTTAAAAATCATTCGGATGTGGTGCTCAGGGACACGATTTAGTGGAGAGTTGTTAGTTAGGGTAGCATGGTTAGGTTGTGATTGGACTTGATGATCTTTAAGGTCTTTTCCAACCTGAGCAATTCTATGATTCTGTAGTGTGTGTTTCCAGGTCACTGTTTGCAGTGATAGTGCGAGGTCAAGCACTTTGCACATCAGTGAACATCAAGGCAAATGCCACTTGCAAGTGTCCCAAACAATTGTGATGGTCGAGGCAGTGAATAAATAATGGCATACACATACATTCCCTATTTAGCATTCACAGTAGGTAAAAGCTTAAGTTTGCTAGGGCAGAATTGAGATGAAATAAGAGATTTGAGAGGAGATGATGGAACAAAATAAAAGAAAGATGCACAGTGTGGAAATAGGAGTTATTTTCCCTCCTGCAAAGCTTAGGTACAAGTCACCCGTGCTTGTATGGAAGATAAACGTGCCTACACAGACACTTCAGGGATAAATGGGCTGTTGTTGAAGGAGAGCTGACTTTAAGTTTCAGCAAACAAGCTGTAAAACCAGCTTTCAGCCTTCTAAGCAGGTTTACAAAAGTGCAGATAAGGCAAACAATGCTGTACTTCCTCAGTGCTCTTTGTTACAAGGAGCAACAGCCACTCACCAGGGAATTACCAGCACTTTATGAGGGTTCTCTGCACTGGATTTCCTTAAAGCCTGCCTTTTGAATGAGGCTGGTGATCCACGTGTGCCAGAGCCGTCTGTGGTTCATGAAGGAAATCACTCTGCTATTCTTCGAATCTTCGGTTGGGGTTCCTCACAATAGACTTCATCAGGAGAGACAAGAGCTGAGATTTTCTTTCCTTGCTTAGGGGCAGAGGAGTGGGGTTGCATTCTCTCCTGCTTCTATTGGAAATGAAGAAAGAAACCCAGGGTTTCTTGACAGCATGGTCTTTCTGTAAACAGAGTATTCCAACCAGCTTTCCTGAACTTGAAATTCATTCAAATGGAGCTTGTAACATTTCATGTGGGCAACACACCTTCATGATAAGTCTCAGTGCAAACGTGCCTTTCCAGCTTTTGTCATTTACAGGGTGTTAAAGAAGACACAATGATTCCACAACTGCTTACACACCAGAACATTTTACACGTCAGAAATCCCAAGAGGTCCACTCAGTGCTCCAACAATCCAGTTGTACAGGATTAAAAGAAATAAAATGAAGAGTATGCTATAGCACTGAAAGCTAGGTGTATGGCAGAGACCAAATCTGATCACATATCTGTTAGTTTAACAGGATATCCTGGTAATTTCCAACGCCTTAATAGAAAAATAATTCCCAAAGTATCATTGGATGAGCCCTCCAGAAGTGTTACCCAATGTCTTAGTCGAAGGCATCTCCTGATGCCTTTTCTATTTCACCCTGGCTTTTATTTCACACAAACAGGCTTTCTTTAAAAAAGGCTTTCTTTAAAAATGCTTAAATTGACATTCCTAAATGCCTTCAGTGATTATGCTTTAAGGGACAAGGCTCAAATGTACATCAGAACTTCACCCCAGTTCTCCCCGGCCACGTACCAACCCATCTTTACATTATTTGAACCATGAGGGCTCTATACAGAAGTTTTCACACCACTGGGAAACATCAAGATTTTGGGTTTCCCGTGTGTTCAATTAAGAGCACTTGTCTGCAGCAGCTTGGCATCAGATTTATGCTAGTTGACTAGAACAAATCCTGTCCTCAATCTGAATTCTGAGAAAAGGAACACTGCATTTCCCAGCAGCGACAGGCAGGCTGAACCTGAAAGAGGACAGACGGATGCATCAACAGCAATTACAGTATTTCAGATTCAGAATGATCTGTCAAGAAATGGGGAGAGATAACCCTTAATAAAAAGTTATTAGGGGACTAAAATTAAGTCAAGCTTATTTCTAACAATTGCTGAATTCTGCAGATTCCAATATGCCTCAGGAACATCAGCCTTTCTGCTGTTATTTCCCTGCTGGAGGATACAATCAGAATCTTTTAGATTGTGCTCTATTCCCTCATTTGCCACTTAATTTCTTCATAGATCTGGATATATTGCTTTTAGTAGTCCAGATACTGAAGCTTCAAATACAAAATCTTGATTAGTACCTGGAACACACAACATATTGAATTATTGTGCTTCTCTCAAAACATAAATTCTATTACCAGGTACAGCGCACGCATTTCTCACAAACTGCATGTGACAGGTTTGGTCATCACATTGAACACGTTACTGAAGCTTAAAAACCCCAGAAGACACAAATACCAATTGGATTCTATTTCTGAACGCCAGTCAGTTCGCATTACGGGAGAAGCACACCATGTTTGGAAGATATTACAACGTACAGGATCTTCAGAAGATTAAAACCTGAGAGGAGATGAGCTGAGATTTCCCCCATGGCCTGACATGTTCTTGTTAAGCAGTGTTTTATAGAATGCACCACTGCCATTTAGTGCAACTCAAAGCCTGGATGACAGAAAAGTAATAAACTCGTGAAAAAAATGGTAGAGCCCTCAGTTTTTATTCCTCAACCTTGAGAATGAAATCCAAATCCACAGAGGTCCATTGATATTTAGATTTCTCTGACAGCAGTGGTAAAAACCGCGTTTAAATCACAAGGTGGTGTTAGAAATCAAGTTTTAAGCCAGCAGAACTGTTGCTGATGATCTTGGTCTGCCTTCACATAAACATACAACTTCAGCGGGATGAATTTGCTTTGAATTAACAGCACTGGAGACAAGTAATTAGATACAGAATCCAAATGACAGCATTATTTTCCTATCACCCAGCCACTGAAACAACTCCTTGGAGACTAGGAAGCCCTTCTCAGGTCTCAGTTTACTCCAGAATTTGAGGAAAAAAAAGACTTTCTTCCTACTATTTACTTAACGTGGTGGCCCAGAAAAACCTTTCCCAAGTCACTGCTTTGTTTCTTCATTTGTGCTGCAGCGCAGTCACCCCTTTCTCTCTGCAGAGGGCAATTCATTATTCTAATAACATCGCAGACTAATGATCCTAGCTGATTAGAAATAGTCATCCTAATTCAAAATAGAGAAATCCAAAAAAAGCTATTGATAAACTTTCTGGAATGGATAAAACATTGTTCTTAGACAAAGTAAACACAGCAGCTCACTACACCCGATGTGTAAGCAGTGTCAACAATAACAGAAGTCAAGAGCTCTCTTCAAATGGGTCTTAAGATTAAATTCAGGCCCAATAGATGTTTCAAATTGCTGTACAAATGAGCTCCAGCTCAAGAGCATTTCAGTTTAAGATGTAAGTGGACACCAACTTCCCTCAGAGCCCACATACCATGCACAGCTGCTCAGCACGGTTTCATTACCCAGCTGTCCAAGCAGCAAGTCAGGGTTTACAGGATCGAGTCTATAGAGACAAGCACATGCAAAACCACCACAAAGCCAACTTCCTTCTCACCTGTGCTGCTCTCAAATCTTACAGTCATAGCTGGGAATTTGGACAGCTGAACACTCGGCTGAATACAGAGTGCCTGACTACCTCCACCCAGCTCTCCTTTCAACACTTGATGTACGCAGTTCAATGGTCACACTCCCATAAAGCCAGCATGTGCTTTCTGACCAGGAGATTAATTGTTTTCATTAAGGTGACACTGACACAGTGAGGTGCATTGGGAATGCTGCATGCTGGTCAGAGGAATCCACTGTGGTGCCGTTCCCTAGTGCATCACTGCATTTGTGATTCAAAAGCAATGTGCTTTCCAAACTAAAAGGCCGTATTTCTGACGTCACATTAACTGGTCCTTGTTTGTAGCAGGAAATGTCTGTAGAAATTTAATTTTAAAAGAAAGTTCAAGTAAAGCCCAGTAGTCAAACCACAGGTGTACTGCCTGTGCTAAGGACAATACATTCCTATCAAGAGGAGATATCTCTGAAAGGATAGCACTCATCTTGATGAATTAACTTTGGACAAACTTCCTAAATCCCATCAGTAATAGAAGCAGCTGCAGGATTTGAGAGCAGCATGGGGTGTCGTATCAAGATATAGTCCAAAAGGTAGTTCATAACATTTACACTGAAGAATCAAAATAAATAAGTAGAAAAATAGAGCCAATCGTAGGATTACACATAAAGACAAATCTTTTACAGAATATACCAAATCTAAGATGGTCCTTAAGGCACTGTTTGCAGCACGTACTGAAAAGGACATGTGGAAATAAAACGTGTTACAATATCATAATACATCTGGGAAATTCTAATTGAATGAGAGTCTGTAAGAGTTATCTCCATTTCTCTCGCAGGGCTTCTCTTGTTCCATCTGACCATTATGTTCCACCCCTGGAGGAATTACATCAAGACTGGATCCCCAATGCTAAGTTCTGGGTTGCACGTGAAGGAGATGGTGATGGCGTAGCGAGTGCCCCAGTGAACCTTTTCCACCCGATGCAGATTCTCTGATCCAGAGGTGAAAAAGGAAACCCGGCCTGTAAAGACAAAGTATTTAATCAGCGACATAGAGTTTGCCACTCAGCAATCAGCTCTACACAGTTCTGCTGTTGTTGTCTCAGTCCAGCTGCTCCTAGCTACCTGAGAGCCCTTCGCTCATCACACAAACTGCTGTGAGCTTGTGCTGCACTCTGACAGCTTTATGGACTGTTTAACTTTATGTTAATCCTTCGTGCTGCAAAGCTGGAGACGTAATTCCACCACATCTCATAGTTTATAGAAGGCAGGAGGAAGCCAAGAACATACGAATCCAGGTTTTAGTTGCCTCAGTTAAGAAGAAAAAAAGAAAAAAAGCATCTCTGGTGACAATCAGTGAAGCGCCTGGGTTTCTCCCTGCTTCCCTTCTAACCTGGGCTCTAATTTTAGACCAAAGAAGGAGGAAGTGCTACGGAGGTGGTAAAAAGTCTTCGGTGAACAAATGCTCAGCAGGTTCACAAGTAGCTGTGGCAGCTTATTAGCACTGTGCCAAGTATTTGCTATAGCTTTTTGTACACAGCCAGCTCACTCACTCTTGAGCCAGGACAGAAAGTTATGTATTACTCTCATATACAAATTAATTTTCCTTAGCAGGAGTCACTGCAGCTATACATAGATTTGGAAGTTGTTCTATAGGTGCAAATGCTTACCCCTATGCTTCATCCTGTCTAAGCTCTGATCATCACACTGCCCTGCCATGGGGCTCTCCAGGCCTTAGGTTGCTTCAGGGTGGAACCCAGTGGCTTTGATAACTCCAGCAAGCACCCCACTGAACATCACATCAGAATGGTCACTCTGCACTTCCATGCTATTTAAGTATTTTGAGAACATAACAGTTTGATGTTGAACACATAACAGAACTGAAGCAGCTCTAGGAGTGCTCAAATTTCCATAAAGGACAGTAATACCAACATGCATCACTGTTTTACCCCAATGGCATATGTTTTTCCTTCTCATCTATTTTATCCACTGTTCAGATTAGACTAAACTTTGTTAAAGCTTACCTAGAACTCACACTGACAGTCTGACTCTGCCTGGGATCATTCACCACTAGGCCAACCAAAAAACTTCAAAGGCTAATTAAAGTCTGCACAATTACAAGACAAGCTATTCCAACTCTGGTACACTGCAGAAAATGGACATCAGCTACATAGCTGATGTTCTTTGCTAACTAAAGATGCAGAAGTTACTTTGCTCGCCTGCTCTTCAGCAGCACACATGGGAAGTTTGAACAAAACCAGACTGGCCTCATGGAGCTTGAGCTGCCTGTGTCCATGCACATGCAGCTGCAGTGTGTATTTATTCTCTCATAGGAAGCAGTCTCAGCTGCCAAGCAGAGCTATGAACTCATATATCATACTCTTCTCTGCCTCTGGCTGTAGATCAATAATGTGTAAAGCTATAAATAAATGTAAAAAATAAATCCATTTGTACACATAGCTCATACACAACTTGGTGTCCTGCTCTTACAGAAGGAAGACTGTAAACAAAAGCAACGCTCTCCTATCCTGCAAGTGTTACAACGAACAGAATGACTCTTGAGGTTTTAATACAAAGTCCATTTAACTTGAAAACAAGGGGTGTGTTTTTTTGCTTTCTTAAATCTTATTTTAATACCATTCAACTACATCAAGATTAGTCCCTCGCCTGCTCACCCAAAGCTTTGCCTTACACAGACTCTCAAGCTTTTTTCATTGATCTCTTATTAGAAACAGTAGTAATTCAGAATTAGACAAGTTTCAGTGTATTGTTTAAACCAGTTTAAATGGATTCTTTAGCTACAAAGAACGTGTTTTAATTTTCTTCTTTAATAAATATATGTCTTCAGATATACGGTACTTTATAGCTCCTTGTGCACCTGGTCTCATCTCTGCCTGTTAGGGTCTTCCATGTCACCAAATGTGTTCACTGGCTGTTTCTGAAGATACTTTTTCCTCAGTTGGAAAGAATTGATTTTAAAACCATTTCCATTACGAAATTTCAGTATGAATGCACAGCATCTCCACTTTCTCCACAGCACAACTCACCCCATTCTTCATAGTACAACTGTTCAAAGGGGGGGGGGACAAAAGAACATTAATTCTCATCACATCTAATAACACTTTTAAGGGATATACAGTAACATCATTATCCAGGACACCTGGGGAGAGACACAAGATAAAATCATCCTCTTCCTTAATGGTGCACCTTTAGTGATGGGCCTTTCAAGCACACTGAGACTTCATGATCTTGCTTCAATACACAGCATCTGAAGAACACATAAATCACTACAAGAAAGCAAGTGGGTGAGAACTAAGTTGCCTTAAAAAGTGCCCTAGACACAGGTTGTCCTTGTTCTAGTAATTTTTGATCAATTCTGAGTTCAGGATTTTAAATCCCAAATTTTATATGAACAAGTATTACATGGTGATCAGTCACGCAGCAGTGCTAGGATTTCTGTCACTGGCAGAGGAAGACATCGCCAAGGCAGTTCCACTAAGCTCTTCACACCATCAAAAAGCAACAGAGTGAATGCTGAGCTTTATAAGAAATGACCACTGTGTTACAGATGTTAAAGAATGGCTATGCAACTATGCATTGCAAACCAAAAAAGTGCACGTACACTCCATTTCCTGATGAAACAAGTGACAAAAACTCAGCACAAACTACACAGAACTCAAATCCTTCTTCCTTTTTTCTTTCTTTATTTGAGCTACGAAAGATTTCAGATTTTTTTTTTATTTCCATCTCTCCTCCTCCCACTTATCCCAGAAGGTTTCTTTCCAACATGCTTTTCTGCTCCAATAATAGAATCTTGACTACTACTTCCCGACACATAAAGTTTGGTTTGATTTATGAATGCTTGCTGTTAAACTGTAAGCTTTTCTGAGATCACAAGCTACTACTCAACACAGCTTTATAGCGTGGCGTTTTGTAACCAACAAAAAGAAATGAAATTATCCCTGGCTCTTAAGTGATGAGCTTCTGGGGCGTGGAAAAAAAATACAGGAGAGAGATTACCTCTTCTCTTGAGGTCAGTGCTTCTAAGCTTTCAGAGACACCAATCTCTGAGCCAGGTCCTGAAAGATGAAGACTGGAAGTGTCTCTGGATTAGAAGCAACGCCAAGAGGGTAACAAATTTGTGTTGTCTTTTTGTTTGTTTGTTTGTTTTTGCCTCTGAGATAAATCAAGTCTGAAAAGTACTTTATCCCGAACATAAACATTTGACTCACATTTTCCCCCAGTCACTGCAAGATGCCAAAAACTCCATTGCCTGTTTGGTTTCACACTTTAACCAGTACCTCAGCCTCAGGGAAGAGTTCAGATCCACAAGAGCAAAGGAAGCGCTGTGGGCTGCCCTCCCACATCTACTCTCCATCTCTTTCTCACCTCCACTTGCCATTCCAGAGGAACTGAATCAGACAAGACATACCACAGCAATTAGGGCAGCACATCTGACAATTTAATGCTTTTAACACTTGGGCATCCAGTTCCTGTATTAGGTAAAAATACTGACAATTTTGAAGACCTTTCCATTGGTGGCCTTGCTTTCTTTTCTGGACACTATCAAACACAACTCTACAGCTGCTCTCAAATGGCTTCAAGATTCCATAACACTGCACAACAGTTACAGAGTGAGCTGGTCCATGGAAGAGCAGAACTTCCTCACTGCAACATGCGAGTGAGTTTCTTCGTTGCTCAACGATGCTCTCCACAAATGCACTTGTTTTCATCTTTCTTTGTATACTAGCAAAAATAAAATCCAAAGAAAAAAAGATTTATGGTAACCTGAATACCTACAGGAGACTGTTTCTAAATAACTAGCTTGCCCACAGCCTGCAAATCTCTACAGGAACAGAAGGAATCAATCGGTCCTTGCCTTTGATCTAAGAATGCTTGTATCTACAACTGTTCTCTCATCCCTTCCATTTTTCCTAGAAATGTTCTCATGATGGAGTTTGTTACAACAGAAGATTAGCTGATGAGCTTCCATTCCCTGCAGACTGGATAAGGTGTTATTGTGGTGCAGCCACTTCCCCTGCCTACTCACAGACACTTCTCCAGCTCTGCTTCTGCACTGGTTTCATCCACAGCTGCTTTTTTGGTTCCTTTTTGATGTTATCCTCACATAGAAGCTTTTACAAAAGTAACCAAAAGGAGTGTTGTTCTGGAGTTTAAAAAAACTCACACAAACTCATTTAAATATGTCAGCTTCTCACACCAGTCCAAGCCAAGGAATCGCTAACAAGCTCAGCATGACAACATCCATCAAAACTGAGCCCTGGTCTTCCTTGTCACTGACACAAGTCAAGCTTTCAAATACCGTCAGGCTGAGAAAAGCTTATGATGTGGAGAAAATGGAAAGGGAGGAAGGCTGTAACTACACTAGAGGCAGATTCTTGCTTTCCTGAGTTTTTGGGGTTTTGTTTTTATGTTTTGTTTTTTTTTTTTGTTTTTGTTTTTGAGAAGCAATTTTTGCACTGATCCACAGGAATCATTAGTTATAAAGACATAAGCACCAGCCACAAGATCTGCTGCTATGAGTTGCCTATGACCCCAATTTTGATCAAGTAACACTATTCACAAAAAACACTTAAGCAGAAGCAAAATCAAGGCATATTTCACAGTGCAGCAGGGACAGCCCATTTAGTTTGCCATTCAGCAACATCTCACAGTATTCCCATAAGGTTTGTTCTCTGGAGATGTTATCCCTGCTGAATCTCA
This sequence comes from Lagopus leucura, assembly GCF_019238085.1. Taxonomy (NCBI): domain Eukaryota; kingdom Metazoa; phylum Chordata; class Aves; order Galliformes; family Phasianidae; genus Lagopus; species Lagopus leucura. The sequence goes on from NW_024967175.1 coordinate 32,548, forward strand.
ACATACAGTTACATTTTTGTAAGCAAACTGCCTACAGTTCTCTACCTAGGCTCAGTCCTGGGAGCAATATAGACTGGAAGAATATACACATACAAAAAAATATTTCATTAACAACTATGCCCCTGACATGCAGGGCAACTTCGACCAAAACCATTTAATTTCTCATTTGTTTGCACGTCTCTAAAAATTAAGATGACGTATTCTAACTGGGTTATTGTACAAATTAATTAGTAAACACCAGTACAGTACTTTGCAGTTAACACATTGCTGCTTAACAGGTATGATAAAGAGTATCTTCTGTTGCCTGTATCTATTCTGGCAAGAGAACAAATAGAAAGGTATGTAAAACTTATAATGTAGAGAATAAATAAAAGGACTTAGCAACTACAGAAAGTGTTATGATATCACAACGCACAGAAGAAAAAAACCTCACATACTACAACATTATTACACTTCTCATCATAGATTTACTGCATGTAGAATTATAGGTTCACTACTGAATTTCAGTTGGAAGAACCTTGGGAGGACATCTTAGCCATCATTTTGGAAAGGAGATGGATAACTTCTAAATTACATCCAAGTCACATCAGGTTGCTCAGGGTCCTATCATTAGCACACAAGTACAGCATTAAAAGTAAACATTAGTAGATCAGGACACATTTAGATAGGAAACTTCCCAAGCATGTATTTCAGATACACACGATTTGCATCTCCGGTGATCAATTCTCTACCAGGAAGCCGTGACTAGAAGATCTCCAGAAATCCCTCTGACTTCAGTTACTCTGATTTTACATGGAATAGGCCATTCATTAATATCAACATCGGCCATCACTTTCTGCAGCTCCCTTTTTGCAACAAGCCCATGTTGCTGCTGGGTTCCAATCCCTTCATGCTCCCACCTTTCACATGACTCCACAGCTTTTGCTTTCTTGGCAGCATCCTTTTGGCCCTTCTAGTTTAACTCATTGCTAAACTTCCCTGTAAACTCCTTGGCTCACACAAACATCAAGCAAAAACTGCAAATCACATGTTACGATTGTCTAGACCAACACTCAACCATGCAAGTGAGTAAAGGAGAGCTTAACTGACCCCTCACCATCCTCCTTTCACCAGCACGGACCAGGGCTGGACACCAGGGAAGGATGGGACGGGGTGGGGGATGGGGAGGGATGCAAGAGATTTCACCTTCAGGCACCATCCTGAGCAGCTGGCAGTCACTGGAGGGACTGAGCTGCTGCTGGAAAGGAAACAAGGCAACTCCTCTGCCAGATTAAAGGGAAGCAGTTAGAGTTTATCTGGCACTATGGATCTACTCAGCGTCTTTCATCCCATGTATGACAGCTCTGACTGTCTGCTTAGCATTTACCAGCTCTAAATGTTACTCACAGACAAAAGAAAACAGCGTTTTGTCTGCTGAATGAGACTAAGTCAGAAGCACTGCCTGGGAAACTGCACAGTCATGTCCTTGGGATTAATTGCTAATTCATTTTGGTTTGAAGTCTTCCCCCTCCCCAAACACCGTATTGCTAGGCAAAAAAACCTTACATTTTCTGTAATGGCACAATAAGAAGTACTGGCATTTGGCAGTGCTGTCTCTCATGCATTAAAGGCGGAAGCCCTTCTGAAGGCAATGCCAGAAAGAAAGAGCAGCTGATGGGCGTGCATCCTACCTACCTGCACACAATTACACTGCTGATGTGGATTTCACCCCAGACATAAATCAAGTTTATACTGGTTGTTCTTCAGGTGAGACTTGAGCCTGGATGTTCTGCCAAGGTTTATGGGAGAAGAGAAGGCACGAGCTTCTCTAAACGATTCCTGTACCTACACAGGTGAAAAGCGTGCCAAGTAAAGGCGATTAGGGCCCAAAAATAAATCAAAATGGATACCTAATGAAATCTGGTTGCAAGCTTTTCCCAGATATTTTTAGTAGATAGAGAAATTACTTCCTGTTATGAGTAAAATTAATGATTAACGTGGCCAACCCTCATAGCTCACCTGTAATTTGCTTAAGTATTATTAATACTTTCTAAAGTAATTGTTTCTACTTTAAATAGAAAATCAGCTGGACTGAAAGCCTACAAATTACAGTTTTTAAAGAAAGCAAATGAACAAGTGAATTATTTCCTACTAAAAAAAAAAAAATACATGTGCATTTTTAGATTTCAACAGAATCCCTGCCTGCTTCACTGCCACCAGCACAGTTGGTTGCTCAAAATAACAGGACTTTCTGCTCCGTACATTATGTCGAAGTGTGGCAATCTACTATTTAGAAATAAAAAGTGCAGAACTGTGCTTTTTCCCCTCATCTCTCCTGCAGAGTGCCACCCACACCTTCCAGCCCTGACCCTATCCGAGAGAAAAGGACAGGGCTATTGCCTCTGCTGTCTCCCATGTTTTCCCTTTGCTACTCAGCCTCAGCCAACCCATGCTCCACAAGTGCTCTGTTCTCCCATTTTGGAGCACTCTGCAAAGCTGCAAAAGAAACTTAACTCCCATGAAAAGTTCTCACCAAGCAAAGCCCTCTAAGAATAACGTGCTGCAGTTTCAACCATGTGAAATACCTCTGGATCGCCTATTTTCCTTTTCTTGCCTTTGCTAAATACACCATGTTAAGCACAGCTGGGGTCAAATCACACAGATGCCAAAGTTCCACATTCTGGACTCCTGGTGGAGGTGCACTTCGTACTTAGATTTAGCATATCACTGAACCATAAATACAAGGGTAACTTCTGCTCATATCAAGAAATGCCCTTCAAAAACAAAAACAAAACAAAACAAAAAAGAGCTCATGACAGTACCTACAGTGTGCAACAAGAATTCAGAAAGCTTAGGAACCAAGAACTGAAACATCGCTACTGATACAGCATTAACCCTTGGCTTAGCTGTGGTGTTTTGTGTTTTGTTGTACTTCATCTGTAACTTTACCCAAATTTCATAAGAGAACTGTTTGACTTTCCTCCGCTCCCTCTTTGTGCCTTCAGCTTCACTGCATATTTGTCCAGCAGTATCAAATCAAGTTCTATCAATGCAGTGGGGAATGAAAAGCAATGAGACACACTCAGTGTGCTTATTTATAAGAAACTAATTTATACCAGTCACTGCTCCCTATTGATAATGCTCTGCAAAGCACTCACACAAGATGTTTGGCTCTCCCTCATCTCACTAGCAATCCTCAGCCCTTTCAATGCTCCAGCTACTTTAAAATGGCCATTACAGGCCTCAATACTACAATGTCTTCTTGAGTGAATGTGCTACATGCAAAGCAGCACGTGAAGTGCAAGGCCTGAGCTGTACTTCCCAGGTACTGCTGATTTATGGGCCCAATTAAAAGATAACACTAAAAAAAAAACCAAACCATCAGAAACCTATCTTCAAGCAGGACTGGAATACAAAAAAACAGAGCCTGGAAGTTAACCTTCCTTAGAAAACAGAACAGAAAGCAAAAGTAGATCTTTCCAAGCTCCACGTACAAATGAGGACATGACCTAGAATGGTGCAGCCATCAGCCCATGCCTGTGACAAGACAATCTTAGCAGACTTTCCAACCATAATGATTCTATGATGAGCTATGGAGCGACTGCGGGTACCTGTTACAATATACTTCTTTCACAATCACCACAGATCCTCATTTCTCTACCATCTCTCTGTAATCACCTTACCAGTCCCAAGTACAATTCATGACAGGTAGAGAAAAATCACTAAGAACTGCCACCTCTCCTTCAACCCGCAAGCTTTGCAAAGCTGATTATCCCTGCAGCCATTACTGCCTGCTCTGCTTCCCTCCCTGCAGGGCTGACAGCTCCTTGTGTGGTATTTTTGTTTTGGTTTTAAATCATCTCTCAGCTTTCTGATTTATCATCAAGATGTGACCCAGTTTTGCTGATTGAAAGGAAGCTAAAGCTAGGAATGCCAGAAGATTATCCTCATCTAAATTAAATCAGCATCACCCAGATTAAATGGGGAGAAAGAACACGTACAACCAGTGATAAATCAGACACGCCATGACGCAAACAGAAATATTAAATATAAGCTTCAAATACAGACTCCACACCTTATGTTAATGCTTTAATGCTGTTGTGGGACCTCTGGATCTGGAAGTATTGTTTTTTCTCAAGAAAAACTGTGCTCTGTTGTTATGCTGCATTCCCACAGCCTTTAACAGTGAATTGCTCCAAGGTGGGTTTTTGGTTTTGTTTTTTTTTGAAGAGCACAGTAAAAAAAGAGATGATAAATTTGCACCACTTAACTTGAAGTACTGCAATTACTCTTGTGATTATGGGATCTGACAATCATCTCATATCTAACCACTCCAATAAAGCTACACTTACCTCAGCAAATTCACACACAGACACACTGAAGCCCAAGCCCGTTCCTACACTGTGAGAACACCAGGGATGCACTCTAGGATGTTTATTTCTCTTCACCTGAGCAGAACAATTGAACAACCAGGCTTCGAGTGCATTTTTCCACTCTAACAATAACCCAGTGTCACAAGTTCCCAAACAGGTCATACCTTCATCTCCAATATTTCTGGACTTCCAGAAACACACACTTCTCTCTCACAACTTTGAAAGTACACTGAGCTTGATATTCACAAATGGAACAGGAAAGTCACATTTCACACTGTCCAATGGACATAATTCCTTTTGTCTCTTCAGTTCTCCTCTTCCATAAACTCACAAACAAAAAAGTAATTGTGAGCTTTCCAGCTGCTCTTCTATAAAAAAAATTATTAAAAAAGCCATTGCATCAGTTTTGGAAATACAACATGCAGGGCTGTTTAAAAGAAAAAGATACAACTTCAGAACTGTTCCTTTATCCAAAAAAACCAGAAAACCAACACCACCTCCTTTCAGAACAGAGTTTTACTTGGAGCACATAATTCTCTTCATCTCTATACAGCAAGTTTATTGCAGCAGACAGAGGTCCCAGCTGCAGTCAGAAGACACACAGCAACACACGTTTCCTCGTGCCTTACAGGCTGCAAAGATGTGTCCTTAATGCCACCTTTGCTGGCTGATTAGCCGAAGTCTGTATATGCGAGTTAGCAGTGGTGACTTGCCCATGTCCATCCAAAGGAACAAAGAAGTCCTCAAGAGCCTCCTGACTGATAAATTGCAATACTCTCCTAAAGCAAGATGATTTAGTCATCATTAAACAAACCAATATTACAGAACACGGTGCACATGACAGCCTTAAGATCAGCCTAGCACATTCAAATATGTGCAAGCATGACTTGTGGACTTCTTACACAAGCCACAAACATGATAAATATTCTCCAACTAGGTTCCACAAGGAGGGAATCCAATAACACAGGGGGTTTTTAATTTTTTTTTTGTATTTCTGATGACTGCTTTCCTGCTCTGTGGCATCCATATAATGCCCTTCTGTTCTTCACTGCAGAATCTGGCACTTTAATAATTACCACTTGCAGAAAAAGGAATGTGCTCATTTTAGCACAGAACACCAGATGCCCAAAATGGAGACCAACTTTGAAACAAGAAAGAACAAATTTTAGAATGTAAACGGTATTACTATTATAGAGAAAGTAAATTGGCCGCCGTGTATTAGTGATCACAACAGCCATCTCTAAAGAAGCCCCAGTCATCCTTAGCAAGAAGCATAAAAGATTATCAACACGTGGTTTAAAAAGCTGCATCAACAAGAAAAGGAAAGGATCAAAAACAAAAGAAAAAAGACAGAAAAAAAAGAGAAAGAAAAAGGGGGAAACAAACAAAACATGGAGAAAGAACATTCTGAACATGAAAAATAGATCAACTTGTACCAGCAACAGAAAACACCCTGGGGCCACTTTCTAGTTCTCATTCTTTCACAAGCTGCATTTTTTATCAACAAGAGGAAAATGAAGCAAAATTGCCATCATGTTGTGCTTTATCTCTAAACCTTTTCTCTGTCTCTCACAAGGCTTCAGTAATTATTTAGATAGCACCACAGGCAGTGATACTGTCACGGGAGCCCTGGCAACTGTGCTTACACAAAGGAGGGTGAAAGAAAGGTGTAGCTGGCGCTGAACTGCATTTTCTGTGGTGCAGGTGTAACAAATCTCAGCTCTCATACGAGACTGGTCTCCCCAAGCTCAGCATTCTTTTATATTAGAAGGTGTGTTTAGCTAGTTGTATTTCACACATACCATTAATACAAAAACACACGGAAGGGAAGTTGCACAATCAGGTGCTGTTAAAAATCTCCACACCTCAGCCTCGCCTGCTCCCCCTTCCCATCCAAGAATGACAAAGAGCAAACACCTCATAGCAGAGCTGGAAAATGAGATGGATGGGGCTGAACGGATGCAATTTCACAGTTGCAGACTTTGAAATTAAGCCAGGGAATGCTGCGTACAGCGGTTGGACTGACTGCCCAGCGCTGCGCGAGGAGATGGCAGTGCTGCCAGCTGTGTGGCATTCGGTTCTAAAACCAACACGCTCATCTTAGAATTGCACCTGGAAATGACCCAGCTTCATTTGCTTCTGTTCAAAATACCAATAGCAGCATTTTGCAAAGGATAATACTTTCAGGTCAGCATTCATTTTCAACCAGAGAAGCCAAAATAATCAAACAGAACTATTGATACCAAACACAGAGATAATCAGAGAGTTTATCTAAACCAGCATTACAGCTGTGGAGTGGATCATTATGACCCATAGGACACAGACAAAAATAAATTTAAAACAAACAAGTCCCACCACACACCCTCATCCACTTATAGGCAGCCATGATAAGATCTCCTTGGAGTAACGCCTGCCAGAAAACAACTGATGCTGTCTTAAATGAGAAAGTTTTTTTCTTTTTTCTTTTTAAAGAAGACCGAACACAGTAGGAATATAAAGCTGTCCTTAATATTTTTTTCTGCAGTGGCCTTGCCTTACAAAGCATTGAGAAACACTGCCGTAAGCTCCCTGCTTGCCTGCCAGACAGACGAGTTGAGACTGAGTGCTTTCTTCCTACACACATTGCCCAAAGTAATTCTAATTTCAAATAATCACCTACTGGAAGAATTTTAAGCCATCCTTAAGGAAAGACTTTTTTAGTATAACCGACACCCACCTGAATGCTCATTCTTTGCACATCTATTGAAAACATTAATGGACTTATAATCAGGTTACCATGGTTCATCGTGGTACTGCACACCAGCAGGGCTGTGGTAATTCATCACCTTCACACCCAGACCATAGTAATTACAGAGCACTGAGCCCCACTTGGAACAGCAAAGGAATTTCAGGCCACAAGATGCAAAATGAATTGCTTTATTGTAGATTTGCTGTAGTGTAAGGATGTTCACGATGTTCTCTTCACTCTTGATGCGCTGCAACCCATTAAGCTGCCATGGCTGGATTGCAGTTCTAAATACTACATCTTTCAAGGAAGTCACTTTGTACAGATTTATTCCAGATATTTCAAACTATTTCTTCCTAACATTTTTAATCTTACTTTATACCCAATCTCAAGACACACACACAAAAAAGCAGAAAACTGCATCATTCAATAATCACTGCTGACACAAAATGCAGAGTCCCAGTGTACCAGCCAGCTACCCAAGGGCATAGGTTGGCCTGCTTCAATGCTGGCAAGCCAAGACTCTTACCTGCTTGGGGCTCTATTGTCTTGTTGGATCCTGCATCCATAAACACAAATCGTCCACCGCCAAAATCTTCAGCATAGTCAGAGAGGTAGAGCAGTGAAGTATAATCAAAGGAGCCATAAGTCACCTAGGAGTAAGTCAACATTATCAGTTATGTTTATACAAACACTATATACATATAATGAACTAGTATTTTACCTTTGTTATTTCTGTCCTCAGAGTTCTCATAATAAGAAACATCCCTGCTGATCTCTGTCATCTCAGATGTACAAGCATAGAATCATTTAGGTTGGAAAGACCACCAAGATTACCTGGTACAGCCATCAGCCCATCCCCACCATGTGTACTGAACAGCCAGAAAAACATTGTGTCAGAAGTTACACCTGTGTATCATATCAAATGTATAGAAAGGCTCAGATCTGTCTGTACTATTTCAAGAGAGAATTTGACCATAACACTGACAGTGATGCCCAAAAACAGTCCTTACATAACTAACCCTACCTACTGGCTAATCAGCTAGAGGTGCCTGGAAACCTCACCTTTTACTCTCTTTCATCAGCTGTCCAGAGCTTCATGGTAACAGTCAGATACTGACTTTCCAAATAATTACACATTTGTTGTGTGGAAAGGAGTAGATGTTCCTCCAGGATTTGTTTTAAAACCTTCAAACACAGCTTTCAAAGTCCCTGCTTCCTCTCAGCCTACAGACCAAAAACCCCATTTCTAAGTATAACAGAACAACTTTCATTCCTATTAAAGTATTATTTATGTATTTTGATCACTATGCAGTCTGAAGGTGGGGAAGAGAAATGCTATATATTAGTAGCTTCTCTCCACGCATTACCACTGAGTTTAGCTGGCTTCCAAATGTATTTTCTTTTCACACCTATGCCATCTACAATTTAAAAGATACTTAAAAGTAAACTGCTGTATTCTCAAATGTCTTTACAGTCTATTACAGCTCAGTCAAGTTCTGAATTACACCATCAAACAGGGAAATGCACAGAGCAGCAGTACTGTATAAATATACACCATCAGCACAGTGTTTTGTCTGATCTGGTGACTGTTAGAGCTAGGTGCTATTTCTAGGCTTAGAAATTCCCTAACATTTTTTATTTTTTGAAGTTACACTCATTACTGCCAGTCATATTTTAGCTCAACATCAGCTGCACAAATTATTCCGTAAGGGCAACGACTACAGAGAACACAGCAACAGATGGCATAGGAAGACATTTTCATTCTTACTCATTTTGTTATTTTGACCATAACGGCTTAAAGAAAAGTGCCAAATGCAGCAATAAACAGTCCAAGTCACAAGAATGAAGAACATTTTGGTGATACTCTTGTCCCTGTATTTACCCAAACCTTGTTAGCAATATAAAGCAGTAAATGTGCCACTGCAGCACCTCTGAACAGCCTTACTCCCACAACTAGATTTGCAAAAGCTATTTTAACCCTCATTGCTTCTGCTACAAAAACTCCAGTTAGTGTAAGGTTTGGCTTGTTTAACTTGGGAGAAAGGCTGAAAAGACTGTGATTGCTGCCTACACAGGGATGAGAGAAGGTGGAACTGGGAGAAGGGAGGAGAACAAGACTGATTAAGAGGATCCATACAAACCAAAATAAGCGTGAACTGATCATGAAGAAGTTCAAGCTAAAAATTAGTGAAAATATACACTGAAATCCCAGAATAGCTTCTTCAATAGAAGAAATTCAAGGAAAAATAAAATAAGCCTGATTTTATGATAGAGATTGACAAGTCTGTGAAGGATGACAGAATCCTTGCCCATGGGACTGCAGAATTCATGTAGTTCCACATCTCTTAGAGAACATTATAAGACTATTGTGCTGTCAGGGTTGAGCATGCAACAGCAATTCCATTATAAATCAGATATTTGACTTTGGAAAGGTTCAGCTCCAAACAAATCCCATCCAAGATGAAGCTCCACATCTTCAGCCAACACTCTATTTGATTTACCTTGCTTGTAAAGTCAACAAGATTAAATGATTCATTCGGGTGATTTAAGGGTTTCCATTCCATGTAACTAAAAACCAAATTAATTTTAGAGGGAAAAAAAAATCTAAAGCCTCAACACACATAATAGAACTGTGCTGTTCCATTATGCACTTAAAATCTTTCAAACCAAGGATACTGAGATGGAGAATTGTAATTGCAGGATACTCAGCAGCTCAGAGAAAAAATGTAAAATGTGCTCACATGCTCCAGTTTGCTTTCTCAGCTGCAAAAATCAAAACACCAGGCAGGCTGATCGCACTGAAAACACACTGTGGAACTACACAACTTGTCTGCCCCATTTAGCCTTCTCTGAAATATTTTCTGACCCACCTGTTGGAATACAGTCTCCTGCATAGCTTTGAATTTAAATGCCATATAGCCATAGCAGCTACATCTATTTTGTTAACCTCTAAATACACAATATAGATGCACATTGTACAGATACACACACAACATATATACAGACTTATATAGAGATATATTTGTGAATCTAGCAGATTAAAATCACATGCAGACATACATATTCAACACACAGTAATTTTTTCTGAAAGCTATGATCTGGTAAACAGAAGTCACAGCTTTTTAAACAAAAAGCATCCAGAAGCTGGTGTTAGCTTCTCTGCACCAGTGACTGCACAATCCCCTTGCCTCACCTCTTTCAAATAGCACCTGCATTTGACATTATCATCCATAAAGTGGCTTGGGTTGGAAGGGACATTAAAGCCCTCGCAATCCCAACCCCTGCCATGGGCTGGCTGTCCCTCACCAGCTCAGGGTACCCAGGGCCAATCCAACCCAGCCTTGGGCACCTTCTGAGATAAGGCACCCACAGCTTCTCTCTCATCGTGTTTTCTAAACCTAAGTTGCTTCCACCAACATCACAGAATCACAAAAGAGTGCAGAAGCATGTGCTGGTGTGGTGAGCAACAACAGATGTGCTCCCTTTAGATTCTTTCATCACTTTCAAGGTAGGATGTTTCACTACTGTTTTGTTTTTGTTTTTTGTTTTTTAATCTTAGATGTTTCAGGTCATCGACTTCAAGGTACACTACCCATACACAGTCTATAGCACTGAGGTGTAACTTAGATTCTGATGGGCTAACTTCTGTTTGGTTCCATCTTAGGTGACTTTTAAACTCAACAATATGATTTGGTCTACTTTATTTTAAACAGAACACAAACAAAATCCAGGTTGCACAGAGCCTCTGAATTCCGTTTAAAGCACCAACACCTTACTATCAATTGTAAATCACATAAGACCATTGAAAAGCCTGAAGTATTAAGCCATGAGCCTAGAAACAGAAAACTATACAGTGAAAAGAAAGTCGTGGTATTGCCACTCTAAAAAAAAAAAAATCCAACAATAAAACATTAAATTGCTAATAGGGTACCATGTCCCCACTGCAGAAAAATTGCCTTGGATTGGCTTCTAGAATTTGCTCATCTTTCCTTTTGTTCCTCATCTGAAGATTTATTTATTTATTTATTTTTTACAAGCATGAGTTCTCAAGTATGCTTAAATGTTTAATGCAAAATAACTTTAAAGTGATCTAATAATAGCACAGAACATTTGCATCCCATTAAAGCCTCCTACTTACCTTGTCAACGTGTGGGTGCCAGTATTCATCATGTGTTGTCTTGGCTTCTGTACTGTTTATTCTAGAGAAGAATGTTGGCTTAGTCAGGTACATGGAAGAAGAGCTGATACCAAAGGTCTCAGCAATCTTCTGTTGAATCCTCTGTCTCACATCACTGCAAAGAGCAGAACACAGCAGGCTGAGGGTTGGAACAGCGCTGAGGCCCCATCTAAACAGTGACACATCTCTCCTGTTTCTTCTCTGTGCTCCTTCACTCACTGTTACTGCTTCCTCAGAGCTAAGCATCCTCCTCAGACTGTGACTGTATATCCCACTTTCCCAGTTTATTTTGCCTTCAACAATAGAGACTTACTACATCAAAAAAAGACAGAATCTGCAGTTTTCTGTTGGTTTTGTCTCCTGTGGTCCAGATTTTGATTAGTGTAAGCAGTCTGTTTTCTAAAAAATTCCATGCATATTGCAGTGTTTATGAACTACCAAAAATTAAAAAGTATCTTACTTGCATGTTTTTAATCCAAAGCAGATGACTGGAAATGAGCACGTTTGTAGTGTTGTCTTGTGAGACAAGCCTTCAGTCATCCTTCAAATAATTCCAAACTAGCCCAAAGGAGTCTCAGGCTCTATGAAATTCAAGGTTTGAGGCCAACATATGCATTGATATTGTATCCAGATTTTCTTTAAAAATGAATGCAAGATGTTTTCCCTAATTATTCTGAAAGTTCCAACCACAGTGTGTCTACATTGGCTACTCCTGTGCTTGCCAAGAAAAAGAGCAAGATTTTGCTTTTTTTTTTTTTTTTTTTAAGATAACAAAGAACACGAGGAAGCAAGCATTTTTAACTGTACAGAACTGCTTATACAGCAGCATCCCATGCTGTCTTTCAGGACAGACAAGGGCACGCAGAGCTAGCACAAAGTGCCCCAGCTTCAGTTCACTCTATGATACTTCAAGATTCCTGTGACTCATAGGGACCACTGGAAAAATCCCACAAATAAACACATGCAGCTAGTATTTGATTTTGAGGAAATTAAAAAGCAACAAACTACAAAGAACACAGTAACACATTTTTTAAAGTGTTCTCAAGGCTTAATCCTCTGTTTCCTCTTTAGATACAGTTTTCTCCCCGTTTAACACACTCCTAGGTACTGTACGAGTTGTCTTTTTCTTCCTTCGAGGGCTTCAAAAGAAGCACTAAAACCAGACACTTGGAGCATACACCTGTATGGGAACTGCTGAGTCACGGCCTGAGCCTCTGATTGATCACCTGAGGTGAGCCTTGAGTCAGCCAGAGGAGCACAGGAGAAGGCAATTCACCTGTGCTGCCGGAAGGGGTGGAGCCAGGCTGCACCCCTCCTGGACCTATTTAAGAGCTGGCTACCAGAGGGGAAGGATCTCTTCTGGAGATCCTCCTCTTTTGGTATCTTCTAGTGAGCTCAACCCAAGGGTAAGCTCTTCTACTTATTCTCTTTTGTGATCCTTGTTTGCTTTTGCCTTACTCTTTTGATTATATTGCGATTACAACATCTTGGTTATACAACACCCCTCTGAAATTCTGAATGGAATTTCATTGCTAGTTCTGCATCTTTCCTGTGTTAGACATTTCTCTACTGGATTGTAACTGGATTTAAGTTTTCAGCAGTTAATTCCAGCTATTTTAGATGTGAAATATGACAGCCATGAAATGAAGTTAGAGATGAGATTATCAGCTATTTACATGACTGCATGAACTGATGCTTCAAGTTGCAAGCTACATAACAGCCGTGTTTTGTAAAAGTAACACCAAGAAAGGATCTACAGGCCACCACTCCTTCTCCCCTCATGCCTGTGGGTGCCTGGTCTATCTGCCTGCCTTCCTAGAAATAGGAAGGAGGCTGCCTTATGCTTCCCAAAAGCATTAGATGCAGTTATTCACTTCATCACGACTCAAAGGCAGCTTGCACTCTGAGCAGCCCACCACAGGAATTAACAGCCTAACCCACAGTGAAGGAGCCCATTCCCAGGCTGTATGGCAGCTGGCTGCACCAGCCAGCTGGAGCAAACTCTGAGTTAGCTGAGCCATAGTCCTGACACAACTTTAAATCTCCAACAGTCGTATCGCTCCCTAAGCAATGCTGCTTCCTCTTTTGGGTTGACTCCTTTCCTACTTTCAAAAACTTTCTATGAAGATTTGCTGTTCTGTGTTCATAAGGCTCTGCTAAAGCTGCATTCCTCCTTGAGACATCTGTGCAATGGCTTCAGGCAAGACTGTAAGTTTTGCAAACCAAGCAGAAAAAGCTCTGCCTCCTGACACACAGAGAAGTCTAGCTGGTTTGGATCATATCAAAGAGAAGGAAAAACTTATTAGTCAAAGTATGTTGCACAGAGAAAATAAGCACATTTTTCAAAAGACAACATAAATAAGAAACAAATTCAAGTAGACAAGGAAAATAGTGAATGGGGAGATAATAACAAAGCAGGTAAGGTGAAGGTCGAAGCAGAGATTCAAGCTTTAACCTGGTCTTGTGGCAGCACCTGCCTCCAGCTGACACAGCAATAGCCAGGTCTCCGAGCACAGAGCACCCTGGTGGCCTCCCCTTCCCCTGTGTGCTGCTGCCTTCAAATACTGAGTGAACTGCAGATTTCCACTGATACTCAAACAAGCAACCCATGCTGCAAAGACTTGCTGGAAAAAAGCCCCAAGCAGCAACGTACCTTTGAGTGCCTAAATGCTTCTTCCTTCTTGAGCACATACCGTACCACCAGAAATGCACAGAAACTCCAGGAAATTCCTAGTTCAGCCAGCCTTCTACATAGGGAGTTTAATACATACTTTCTAATAATATGAAGTGAGACTGAAAAAAGTATGTAGGCACTAGGCTGCAGTTTCCAGCTTAATGCAGCAGCAGCCACATAAAGGACTGAGAAAAAGAACCAAGTGTCAAACAATCTCTCAAAGATATAAGCTCTCAGACCAGCAAAAAAAAAATATATATATATATATATCTATATATGATGTTAGAGGCACTGTGCACAGTGAGATTTTCAGCACAAAGCTCTATGAAACCACTCAGCTTCTCTAGCTCACTGTCAGTATCTCTGCACTGCTCCCAGTGAAAAGCACCAAAGGCAGCAGAAGGAGACAAAGCCACGCTCTTCTATATCCAGAAAGTTTCAACAGCAATCACACATGAACAATGAATAAAGGCAGAAAGCAAGCTGTTAGTTCTCCTCTGCTCATTCTGTGTCTGTGCCTTAACAAGTTGAGAAGTTTCTGGAATAAAGCTTTGATGGTACTGTTTTTTTGCTGAAGTCACAACCTTAAAAACAAGCACACAGATTTAAAGGTCTTACTTCTGGATAAAGATGCACCTATTACATGAAACAGGAGGAACTGCTGCAATATGCTTGGCAGACAGGAGAAAAAGCATCAGCTTTGAAACTGTATCAGCTTATAAAACAACATAATTCTGACACAGATAGTTTAGAAAGCAGCCTCCTGGCTCAAATGCCTACTCAGATTTGTTATTGTTGTAATCAGTAATACTCAGACATGAATTACATCCAGTTATTTCTCTCAGGAGTGTATTTTCAAACAGACCTTAGTAGGTGAACAAAAGTAACGAAGATAAAACGCTCCCAAGAATAGCATAAAATCATTCATTAGGACATAACGCACTGCAGTCTGTATTAAAGCATTGCCATTAGTATGAACAAAAGCATTCTATATGGGTTGTGACTGAAATATCTCCTATATCGGCATGCAACACCAATGTAGTATTGATGTTCTCTAGCAGCACTCTCACCCCATAAAGCAGGGGTCGGAAACTAGCATGAATTGCTGCTCAGGACACCTCCTGCCCATTAACTTTTGTTATTTTGACAGATTCTTTGATCTTCTACAGAATGGAAGGCAGCACAAATTACTTGCAAATTATTCCCCACTGTCTTGTGAGGCAGACACTTGATACCTTCTAAAATCAATTGTAATCAAAAAGCATAATGTGTTTGTGATGTGTTTGAGGGCAGAAGTACATGTCATCAACAGTGATAGCAATATCAAAAAACATTGGGTCAAATAATAAAATTTCAGTTGTTAATAATAACGTATGCTGTCTAAATGGAACATATCAATTAACGTATTTGAATACTTAGTTCTCTTTCTGCCACTAGAGGGAGGTCAAATTCCTTCATATAGACAAGAAAACATGAGCAAAAAAAGCAGAAAATCATTAAAATTAGACTAAAAGTTCAAGCTGGGCACATTTTAAATTATGAGAAAGCAACTAAAATGCTTAACTGAAGATTTATTGTGTCTAATCAATTAAAGAATGTTTGCTCCTAAGCTTTGGCAACACACTTTCACAGACACATGGAACTCATTAGGTTTTTCTCTCCATTAAGTGGATGAGCAGGTCTACAGGAAAGCTGAAAGCATCAGATGCCAAAGCTGTTACATTATAGCACATTTCATATCCTGGCTTCTTTAGGAGGAAAGCATGCTCTGCTTCCCAGGAAGTAATATGAAGTCCTTCCACTTCCTGCTTCATCGTTTTTAATGCTTTCCTACACTTCACCTCCCAGTAAAAAAACCAACGGTCCTATTCTGACAGTAGTATAGGACTGTCTTTATCCAAGAGACATCATGGTTGGTGGTAACAGATGTCAAACAGGAGTTAGTGATAAAATAGATTACAGCTCAGATAATATGATCTGAGAACTCAGGCAAACAGCTCTATTTGCTTGCAGGTCTGGAACTGGGCTTCAGCCATCACACCCTTATGCAGGAAGAGAAATGCAGTGCTGCCACCATCTGATTCCACTTACATCATCAATACCAGCCTGACATCGATGATACAACTAAGCAACATCTGCTGTTTTGAACTTCAAACATCTTAGTTCTCAGTGATTCTATTCTGAGCTTCGAGTTCAATTCCATGTCTGAACCCATCACAAATGATAAGCATCCCCAGCTTACACTGTACAAAAAAATACCAGGTTTTGTAGTTCATTCAGCAGTCATTGAATTTTTTCTTACCGATATAATGCAAAATCCTCTTCTGTGAAGATGTCTTGAATTTTGTCCCCAAAGAACCTGAAAGATCAAATAAAAATTTAAAATAGCTGGTACTGAGTCAGACTGCCCAATAAACCATGCTGTATTCTCTCCCCATTTGTGCTTTACTAATAGCCCATGTATAGAGACAATACTAAAATCCAACAAATGCTTGAGTGTGAAATTTCCAAAGCATTGCTCAAAGATCAAATGTTAAAAGATTAAAGGATCAAGATACAGCAACTGATAATGGAATTCCCAAGGCATGAAAAATGTCCCCTCCCACATGAAATAAGCACATGGATTCAAGTTTTTTTTAAACACTATTCCAGTCTACTTGATTTCTCTCACTGCTGATCAACTACGGACTGTAAGCATGGAAGTGGGGAGAGAAAAAACACCATAAAAATTCCCCAAACTACCTGCAAGTACTCTCTACAAGTGTAGAGTCTTGCATCTGGGGAGGAATAATTGCATGCAGTGGTACAGGTTGGGGGATGAGCTGCTGGAGGGGAGCTCTGCAGAGAGGGACCTGGGTGTCCTGGTGGACGACAGGTCGGCCATGAGCCAGCAGTGTGCCCTTGTGGCCAA
>NW_024967176.1:0-1082 GCF_019238085.1 Lagopus leucura
GACCAAAAAATGGGGGGGACCCAAAATGGGGGGACCCAAAAAGAGGGGAGGACCCCAAAATGGGGGGTCCCTATGGGGTTGATGGGGTCCCTATGTTGTTTATGGGGTCCCTGTGGGGTTTTGGGGTTCCTTTGGGGTTTTGGGGTCTCTATGGGGTTTATGGGGTTCCTGTGGGGTTGATGGGGTCCCTATGGGGGGTGGGTGTGGCTGTGGGGTTGATGGGGTCCTATGGGGTTAATGGGGTCCCTATAGGGTTAATGGGATCCCTATGGGGTTCATTGGTGTCCCTATGGGGTTTATTGGGGTCCCTGTGGGGTTTATGGGGTTCCTATGGGGTTGATGGGGTCTCCATGGGGTTTTGGGGTCTCAGTGGTGTTGATGGGGTCCCTATGGGGCGTAGGTATTGCTATGGGGTTCATGGGATCCTATGGGGTTTATTGGGGGTCCCTGTGGGGTTTATGGGGTTCCCATAGGTTTTATGGGGTCCCTATGAGGTTTATGGGGTCCCTATGGGGTTTTGGGGTCTTAGTGGGGTTGATGGGGTTCCTATGGGGCGTGGGTGTTGCTGTGGGGTTTATGGGGTCCTATGGGGTTTAGAGGATCCTTGTGGGGATGTGGGGCTCTTGTGGGGTTTTGGGGTCCCTGTGGGGTTCCCCATGTGGTTATGGGGGTCCCTATGGAGTTTTGGGGTTCCTATGGGGTGTGGGGGTCCCCGTGGGGTTTATGGGGTTGATGGGGTCCCTACAAGGTTTATGGGGTTCCTGTGGGGTTTGGGGGTCTCAGTGGGGTTCATGGGGTCTCTATAGGGTTTATGGAGTCCCTATGGGGCATGGGGGTCCCTGTGGGGTTGATGGGGTCCCTATGGGGTTTAGACGGTCCCTGGGGGGATATGGGGTTCTTATGGGGTTTTGGGGTCCCTGTGGGGTTCCCCGTGTGGTTATGGGGGTCCCTATGGAGTTTTGGGGTTCCTATGGGGGTGTGAGGGTTTTTATGGGGTCCCTACAGTTTATGGGGTTCTTGTGGAGTTTCTGGGGGCACTGTGGGGCTTATGGGGTCCCTATGGGGTTTGGGGGTCTCAGTGG
>NW_024967176.1:1092-2747 GCF_019238085.1 Lagopus leucura
GGTCTGTATGGGGTTTATAGGGATCCTATGGGGTTGATGGGGTCCCTATGGGGTTTGCGGGTCTCAGTGGGTTGATGGAGGTCCCTGTGGGGTTTTGGGGTCCCTGTGGGGCGCTGTGGGTCGCTGTGGTTCCTTAATGCCCCCCCCAGGTACAATAAGAGGCAGCTGAGCCGCGTTTACCCCAAAGGGACTCGCGTGGATTCCTCCAACTTCCAGCCGCAGCTCTTCTGGAACGCAGGCTGCCATATGGCCGCCCTCAACTTCCAGACCCTCGGTCAGCCCCATAGCCGCCCCATAGCCGCCCCATAGAACCGCCATACAGTGCTGCGAGAGTGCTGCCCCCTAGCGGCAGCTCATAGCATTGCGACGCAGTGCTGCCATGCAATGCTGTCCCCTAGCGGCAGCTCATAGCATTGTGACGCAGTGCTGCCATGCAATGCTGCCCCCTAGCGGCAGCTCATAGCATTGCGACGCAGTGCTGCCATGCAATGCTGCCCCCTAGCGGCAGCTCATAGCATTGCCACTCAGTGCTGCCATGCAGTGCTGCCCCCTAGCGGCAGCTCATAGCATTGCCACTCAGTGCTGCCATGCAGCGCTGCCCCCTAGCGGCAACTCATAGCATTGCCACTCAGTGCTGCCATGCAGTGCTGCCCCCTAGTGGCAGCTCATAGCATTGCGACGCAGTGCTGCCATGCAGTGCTGCCCCCTAACGGCAGCTCATAGCATTGCCACCCAGTGCTGCCATTCGGTGCTGCCCCCTAGCGGCAGTCTGTAGCATTGCAGTTCAGTGCTGCCCCCTAGCGGCAACTCGTAGAATTGCCATACAGTGCTGTTCCCTAGTGGCTGCTAATAGCATTGCCATGCAGTGCTGCCCCCTACTGGCAGCCCATTGCACTGCCATATAGTGCTGTTATTCAGTGCTGCCCCCTAGCGGCAGCTCATACCATTGCTATTCAGTACTGCCATAGAGTGCTGCCTCCTAGTGGCAGCCCGTAGCATTGCCACCCAGTGCTGCCCCCTAGTGGCAGCTCGGAGCATTGCCATTCAGTGCTGCCCCCCATCTCTGACCCCATGTCGGACCCCTTAACCCCCCCATACCCCCATATGTGACCCCGTACCCCCATCTCAGACCCCATAACCCCACATCTGACCCCATACTTCTATCTCTGACCCCACATCTGACCGTATAACCCCATTTCTGACCTCATACCCCTTCCATAATCCCATACCCCCATATCTGACCCCATACCCCCATTTCTGATCCCATAACCCCCCCATGCCCCCATATGTGACCCCAGAAGCCCCCCTTACCCCCATCTCTGACCCCATACCCCCATCTCTGACCCCATACCCCCATCTCTGATCCCATAACCCTACATCTTACCCCACACCCCCACATCTGACCCCACATCTGGCCCCATGCCCCCACATCTGACCCCATAACCCCACATCTGACCTCATACCTCCGTCTCTGACCCCATATCCCCTTCCATAACCCCATAACCCCTATCATCTGACCCATACCCCCATCTCTGACCCCATACCCCCACATCTGACCCCATACCCCCATCTCTGACCCCATACCCCCTTCCATAACCCCGTAACCCCATCTCAGACCCCACATCTGACCCCATAACCCCCCCCCCGTCCCCCCA
>NW_024967177.1:0-1466 GCF_019238085.1 Lagopus leucura
AAGGGTTTTGGAGCATCAGATGGGATTTAGGGGCGGATTTGGGGCTGTGCTGTGGAGTTTTAGAGCATCAGATGGGATCTGTGGTGAAATTTGGGGCGTCTTGAGAGGTTCTGGGGCATCAGGTGGGATTTAGGAGCAGATTTGAGGCTGTGCTGCAAGGTTCTGGAGCGTCAGATGGGATCTATGGTCAGATTTGGGGCTGTGCTGAGGGGTTCTGGAGCAGCCCAAGCTGTTCTGGAGCACCGAATGGCCCTCATTTGTCACCATGGAGGCACCCCAAGGTGTTCTGGAGCACCACAAAGGACTTCAGTGTCGTCACTGAGGTGACATGAGATGTTCTGGAGCACGAAATGGGTCTCATATGTCACCATGGAGGCACCCTGAGCCATTCTGGAGCACCCCAAGGTGTTCTGGAGCACCGAATGCCCCTCATCTGTCACCATGGAGGCACCCCAAGGTGTTCTGGAGCACCCAGAGGTGTTTTGGAGCACCGAATGGCTCTCATTTGTCACCATGGAGGCACCCTGAGCCATTCTACAGCACCCCAAGCTGTTCTGGAGCACCACAAAGGATTTCAGTGTCGTCACTGAGGTGACATGAGATGTTCTGGAGCACGAAATGGGTCTCATTTATCACCTTTGAGGCACCCTGAGCCATTCTGGAGCACCCCAAGCTGTGCTGGAGCACCGAATGGCCCTCATGTGTCACCATGGAGGCACCCCAAGGTGTTCTGGAGCAGCCTGAGCCGTTCTGGAGCATCAAATGGGTCTCATTTGTCACCTTTGAGGCACCCTGAGCCATTCTGGAGCACCCCAAGGTGTTCTGGAGCACTGAATGGCTCTCATTTGTCACCATTGTGACACCCCAAGGTGTTCTGGAGCACCACAAAGGACTTCAGTGTCATCACTGAGGTGACCTGAGATGTTCTGGAGCACAAAATGGGTCTCATTTATCACCTTTGAGGCACCCTGAGCCATTCTCGAGCACCCCAAGGTGTTGTGGAGCACCAAACTGGTCTTGTCTGTCACCATTGAGGCACCCCAAGCTGTTCTGGAGCACTGAACGGCCCTCATCTGTCACCTTTGAGGCACCCCAAGGTGTTCTGGAGCAGCCTGAGCCGTTCTGGAGCACCGAATGGCTCTCATTTGTCACCATTGTGACACCCCAAGGTGTTCTGGAGCACCACAAAGCACTTCAGTGTCGTCACTGAGGTGACATGAGATGTTCTGGAGCACCGAATGCCCCTCATATGTCACCATGGAGGCACCCTGAGCCATTCTGGAGCACCCCAAGCTGTTCTGGAGCACCGAATGGCTCTCATTTGTCACCATGGAGGCACCCCAAGCTGTTCTGGAGCACCTGGTAGGACTTCAGTGTCATCACTGAGGTGACCTGGGATGTTCTGGAGCACAAAATGGGTCTCATTTATGACCTTTGAGGCACCCTGAGCCATTCTGGAGCACCCC
>NW_024967178.1:0-3114 GCF_019238085.1 Lagopus leucura
GATGGATGGATGAATGGATGGATGGATGGATGGATGGATGGAATGATGGATGGATGGAGCTCCTGAGATGACGGATGGATGGAAGGATGGAGCTCTTCAGATGATGGATGGATGAATGGAACTCTTCAGATGTTGCATGGATAGATGGATGTAGCACAAATGATCATGGATGCATGCATGGATGGAGCTCTTCACATGTTGGATGGATTGAGCACTCAGATGATGGATGGATGGATGATGCAGCTCTTGAGATTTCCAGCTCCATCATCCAACCAATAATCTCAAGAGCTCCATCAATCCATCCAACCTCTGAAGAGCTTCAACTATCCAGCCAGCCAGCCTGCCAGCCAGCCAGCTATGTTGGATGGATTGCGCTATTCAGATGATGGGTGGATGGATGATGGAGCTCTCCAGATGTTGGATGGATTGAGTTATTGAGATGATATGTGGATGGATGGATGGATGGATGCATGGATGGATGGATGGATGGAGCTCTTCTGATGTGTGACGGATGGATGGATGGTGCTCTACAGATGATGGATGGATGAATGGAACACTTCAGATGTTGGACGGATGCATCGTGATCTTCTGATGATTGATGGACAGATGCAGATTCTCAGATGATGAATGGATGGATGGATGAACAGATGCATGGAGCTCTTCAGATGTTGGATGGATGGATGGATGGATGGATGGATGGATGGATGGATGGATGGATGGACCTCATGAGATGGATGGATGGATGGATGATCATCAGGTGACGGATGGATGAATGGATCTCTTCAGATGTTGGATGGATTGAGCTATTCAGATGGGTGGATGGATGGATGGAAATATTCAGATGTTGGATGGATGAATACAGATCTTCAGATGATGGATGGATGCATGGACGGAGCTCTTCGTATGTTGGATGAAAGGATGGATGGAGCTCTTCAGATGTTGTATGAATGGATGGATGGAGATTTTCAGATAATTATTGAATGCATGGATGGGGTTCCTGAGGTAATAGGTGGATTGATGATGGAGCTCTTCAAATATGGGATGGATGGATGGAGCTCTTCTGACGTTGGATGGATGGATGGATGGATGGATGGATGGATGGATGGATGGAGCTCTTCAGATGTTGGATGAAAGGATGGATGGAGCTCTTCAGAAAATGGATGGATGGATGGATGGATGGATGGATGGATGGAGCTCCTGAGATGACGGATGGATGGAAGGATGGAGCTCTTCAGATGATGGATGGATGGATGGAGCTCTTGAGATAATGGACGGATGAATTCAGCTCTCCAGATGATGGATGGATGCATGTATGGATATCCTCCGATGATGGATGAATCGATGATGGAGCTCATCAGATTTTGGATGGATGGATGGAGCTCTTGAGATAACGGATTGATGGATGGATGGATGGATGGACGGTTTGAGTTTTTGAAATGATTGATGGATGGATCAAGCTCTTCACATCATGGATGGATGGATGGATGGATGGAAGGATGGATGGATGGATGGACGGATGGATGGATAGATGGTGCTCTACAGATGATGGATGGATGGATGGAGCTCTTCAGATGTTGGATGGATGGATGGAGCTCTTCTGATGATTGATGGATGGATGGAGCTTCTCAGATGATGAATGGATGAATGGATGCATGGACAGAGCTCTTCAGATGCTGGATGGATTGATAGAGCTATTGAGATGATGGATGGATGGATGGAGCTCATGAGATGACAGATGGATGGCTGGAATGAGTTCTTCAGATGTTGGATGGTTTGAGCTATTCAGATGTTGGTTGGATGGATGGATGGAGCTCTTGAGAGGAGATGATGGATGGATGGATGGAGCTCTTAAGATGATGGATGCATGCAAGTATGGATCTCTTCATATTACGGATGGATGAATGGAGCTTTTGAGATGATGGATGGATGAATGCACCTCTTCAGATGATGGATGGATGGATGATGGAGCTCTTCATATTTTGGATGGATGGATAGATGGAGCTCTTCAGAAAATGGATGTATGGATGTATGAATGGATCGAGCTCTTCAGATGATGAATGCATGTATGGATCTCTTAAGACGATGGATGAATGGAAGATGGAGCAGTTCAGATTTTGGATGGACGAATGGAGCTCTTCACATGGTGGATGGATGGATAGATGCATGGGGCTCTTTCGATGATGGATGGAGCTCTTCAGAAGTTGGGTGGATTGAGCTGTCCAGATGATGGGTGAATGGAAGATGGAGCTATTGAGATGATGGATGGATGGATGGATGGATGGATGGATGGATGGATGGATGGATGGATGGAGCTCTTCAGGTGCTGGATGGAAGGACGGAGCTCTTCAGTTGTATTGATGGATGGATGGATGCATGGATGGATGGATGGATAGATGGATGGAGCACTTCAGTTGGATGGATGGATGGATGGATGGATGGATGGATGGATGGATGGATGGATCTCTTCAGATCAGGGATGGATGGATAAATGGAGCTCTTCAGATGTTGGATGGCTGGATGGATGGATGGATGGATGGATGGATGGATGGATGGATGGATTGATGGATGGAGCTCTTCACATGTTGCATGAATGGATGTATGCAGCTCTGCAGATAATGAATTGATGGATGGATGGAGCTCTTCAGATGATGGGTAGAAGGATTATGGAGCTCTTGATGGATGGATGGATGGAGCTCTTCAGTTAATGAATGAATGGACGGACGGACGGACGGACAGATGGATGGATGGATGGATGGATGGATGGGTGGGTGGGTGGGTGGAGCTCTTGAGATGATGAATGGATGGATGGACCTCTTGATACGATGGACGGATGGAGCTTTTCAGATGCTGGATGGATGGATGGGGCTCTTCAGATTATGAGTGGATGGACGGATGGATGGATGGAGCTCTTCAAATGATGGATGGATGGACGGAGCTCTTCAGTTGGATGGATGGATGGATGGATGAATGGATGGATGGATGGAGCTCTTGAGATGGATGGATGGATGGAGCTCATCAGGAGATGGATGGATGAATGGATTATGGAGCTTTTCAGATTTTGGATTGTTGGATGGATGGATGGATGGATGGATGGATGGATGGATGGATGGATGG
>NW_024967178.1:3124-3302 GCF_019238085.1 Lagopus leucura
TGGATGGATGGATGGATGGATGGATGGATGGATGGATGGATGGATGGATGGATGGAGCTCTTCAGAAAACGGATGGATGGATGGAGGTTGGAGCTCTTGATGGATGGGTGGAAGGGTGGTGCACATGAGATTACGGATGGATGTATCGAGCTCTTCAGATGATGGATGGATGGATGGA
>NW_024967178.1:3402-4591 GCF_019238085.1 Lagopus leucura
GATGGATGGATGAATGGATGGATGGATGGATGGATGGATGGAATGATGGATGGATGGAGCTCCTGAGATGACGGATGGATGGAAGGATGGAGCTCTTCAGATGATGGATGGATGAATGGAACTCTTCAGATGTTGCATGGATAGATGGATGTAGCACAAATGATCATGGATGCATGCATGGATGGAGCTCTTCACATGTTGGATGGATTGAGCACTCAGATGATGGATGGATGGATGATGCAGCTCTTGAGATTTCCAGCTCCATCATCCAACCAATAATCTCAAGAGCTCCATCAATCCATCCAACCTCTGAAGAGCTTCAACTATCCAGCCAGCCAGCCTGCCAGCCAGCCAGCTATGTTGGATGGATTGCGCTATTCAGATGATGGGTGGATGGATGATGGAGCTCTCCAGATGTTGGATGGATTGAGTTATTGAGATGATATGTGGATGGATGGATGGATGGATGCATGGATGGATGGATGGATGGAGCTCTTCTGATGTGTGACGGATGGATGGATGGTGCTCTACAGATGATGGATGGATGAATGGAACACTTCAGATGTTGGACGGATGCATCGTGATCTTCTGATGATTGATGGACAGATGCAGATTCTCAGATGATGAATGGATGGATGGATGAACAGATGCATGGAGCTCTTCAGATGTTGGATGGATGGATGGATGGATGGATGGATGGATGGATGGATGGATGGATGGACCTCATGAGATGGATGGATGGATGGATGATCATCAGGTGACGGATGGATGAATGGATCTCTTCAGATGTTGGATGGATTGAGCTATTCAGATGGGTGGATGGATGGATGGAAATATTCAGATGTTGGATGGATGAATACAGATCTTCAGATGATGGATGGATGCATGGACGGAGCTCTTCGTATGTTGGATGAAAGGATGGATGGAGCTCTTCAGATGTTGTATGAATGGATGGATGGAGATTTTCAGATAATTATTGAATGCATGGATGGGGTTCCTGAGGTAATAGGTGGATTGATGATGGAGCTCTTCAAATATGGGATGGATGGATGGAGCTCTTCTGACGTTGGATGGATGGATGGATGGATGGATGGATGGATGGATGGATGGAGCTCTTCAGATGTTGGATGAAAGGATGGATGGAGCTCTTCAGAAAATGGATGGATGGATGGATGGATGGATGGATGGA
>NW_024967179.1:0-5057 GCF_019238085.1 Lagopus leucura
TGGCCCCCTGCCCAGACTCATTTACATGTGACAGCTCGGCCATACACAGCAACAGAATTAATGGACTTAGTACAACGATTTCGGCAGAAGCCCAGAGAAAGTGTGCCGGCTTGGTTATTGAGACTGTGGGATTCTGGGGCAGAAAGTGTCGTGGTGAATGGCCCAGAAATATCTAAGTTGGCCACCATGACTGTCCATCCTGCTCTTAGGCAAAGGTTATACGTGGGCAATCAATATCGTGATGAAAACCATTCCATACTAGAATGGTTAATGGCGGCCTGCCGTATGGTATGGCCGAATAAATCAGACATACCGTTACATACAGGTATGTGGTCCTCTATGGAGGACCTTCAGAACTATATCCGTGAACTGGGTGTAAGAGAGGCCATTTATGAAGATACATTTGATGGCCCTGATATGGTTAAATTTTCGGCAGGGATGAGAGATTTAATTCTACAACAAGCTCCCTCCCATCTGTACGGCACCCTAGTTTCGATATTAAATCCCCTTGTAGCATCAGAAGCCGTAGTCCAGCAGGTTGCCCAGTTAGTTGCCGATTTGGGAGAAACAGAACGCCTGCGGACTAGGCGCAATATTCGGTTTCTGGAGGAAGCAGAGGTCCTGCCGGTAAATAAAACCAAAATGCCGGCTACTCGAGCTCCTCGATCGGGACCCATAAGGGTATCCCGAAAACAAATGTTTAATGATTTAATTCGGGCTGGGGTCCAATTTGCTAAGATCGACCGCCAGCCCAACCACGTCCTTCTCCAGCTCTGGAGACAACTAAAGGACAATCAAAAATTCCAGAGCTACCCTAAGAAATCAAGGGTAAGAGCTATAGAGAGGGTTCCAACAACAACATGGAACCTAGAAGATTTTATTATTCCTAACAGGAAAAAGAAGCCACCTCAGGTGTCTCGGGCCACAATGCCTGAGCCATCAGAAGCAAAAGAACTGGCCCTAGCACAATTCATGGCGTGACAAGGGATGTTAGTCCCCGTAGGGCCTCCAGACGGGACCGGAGGCCCTATGTAGAATTAACAATTTATTGGTCCCGAAAAAATATTCAGAGAGTTATGGCATTAGTGGATACTGGAGCAGAAACATCAATTATCTATGGAGATCCAGGAAAATTTCATGGCGACAGAGTGATGATTGGTGGTTTTGGGGGACAGACTATTCCTGTCACCCAAACATGGTTAAAATTGGGGGTTGGGCGTCTCCCACCCCGGGAGTACAAGGTGTCTATTGCCCCAGTCCAAGAATACATCCTGGGCATAGACATTCTATGGGGTCTGGCTCTCCAAACAACTGTGGGAGAGTTCAGACTTAGACAAAGATGTATCAGTATCCGGGCGGTGCAGGCAATATTAAGAGGCCATGCGAAACATGAGCCTGTTTGCCTGCCGAAACCGCGCCGGATTACTAATGTTAGACAGTATAGACTCCCGGGTGGGCAAGATGAAATATCGAGAACGGTGCAGGAATTAGAAAAAGTGGGCATTATAAGACCTGCACACAGCCCGTATAACTCCCCCATATGGCCAGTGCGAAAGTCGGATGGCACATGGAGGATGACAGTAGATTACAGAGAATTAAATAAGGTCACGCCGCCTATTCATGCGGCCGTACCCAATATTGCTTCCCTAATGGACACATTGAGTAGGGAGATAAAAACCTATCATTGTGTCCTAGATCTAGCAAATGCATTCTTCAGTATCCCAATTGCTGAGGAATCGCAAGATCAGTTTGCGTTTACGTGGGGAGGCAGGCAGTGGACCTTTCAGGTCCTGCCACAGGGATACGTGCATTCACCAACGTATTGTCATAATCTAGTGGCGCGTGACCTGGCTGACTGGAGAAAACCTGATGATGTTAACCTATATCATTATATTGATGATCTCCTGTTGACATCCGACTCACTGGAGGTAGTAGGACAGGCAGCTGATTCATTAACTGCCTATTTGCAACAAAGGGGATGGGCTATAAATCCCCAAAAGGTGCAAGGTCCAGGCCTGTCCGTAAAATTCCTGGGGGTGGTTTGGTCAGGAAAGACCAAAGTGCTACCCAGTGCTGTTATAGATAAGGTTCAGGCATTTCCAGTCCCTACAACATCAAAGCAGCTGCAAGAGTTTCTAGGTATATTGGGTTATTGGCGTTCCTTTATACCTCACCTAGCGCAGCTGCTAAGGCCATTATACAGACTCACAAAAAAGGGGCAGCTATGGGACTGGGGGAAAACCGAACAGGATGCTTTCCAACAAGCAAAACTGGCAGTTAAACAAGCTCAGGCATTGGGTATATTCGATCCTACCCTCCCAGCCGAGTTGGACGTTCATGTTACTCAAGACGGCTTCGGTTGGGGCCTGTGGCAGCGCCAGAGTTCTGTTCGGACCCCCATTGGTTTCTGGTCTCAGGTTTGGCACGGAGCAGAAGAAAGATACAGTATGATTGAAAAACAGTTATTGGCTGCCTATTCGGCATTACAGGCAGTAGAGCCAATAACTCAGACAGCTGCAGTTATAGTCAAGACCACTCTGCCAATTCAGGGGTGGGTGAAGGATCTGACCCACCTTCCTAAGACAGGGGTGGCCCAAGCACAAACAGTGGCACGATGGGTCGCCTATCTCAGCCAAAGGAGCAGTCTGTCTTCATCCCCCTTGAAAGAAGAACTTCAGAAGATCCTAGGCCCAGTTACATATCACAGTGATGCACCAAAAGAAATACTGGTCGCTCCACCAGAGAAGAGTCCCGTTCACGAGGGAAAATATCCTATCCCTGAAGATGCCTGGTACACAGATGGGTCCAGCAAGGGCAACCCGAGCAAGTGGAGAGCAATAGCATACCATCCTTCCACCGAGACAATCTGGTTCGATGAGGGGGATGGTCAGAGCAGCCAATGGGCAGAACTGCGAGCCGTGTGGATGGTTATAACCAAGGAACCCGGTGATGGTATCCTGAACATCTGCACAGATAGTTGGGCTGTGTACCGGGGGCTCACTCTCTGGATTGCACAGTGGGCCACCCAGGAATGGACTATCCACGCCCGACCGATCTGGGGCAAAGACATGTGGTTAGATATATGGAATACGGTCAAACACAGGACTGTATGTGTCTACCATGTTTCTGGTCATCAGCCCCTACAGTCACCGGGAAACGATGAAGCCGACACATTGGCCCGAGTTCGATGGATTGAGAATTCACCATCTGAGAACATCGCCCGCTGGCTACATCAGAAGCTACGGCATGCTGGACAAAAGACAATGTGGGCAGCTGCTAAAGCATGGGGACTGCCCATACAACTATCTGATATCGTCCAGGCATGCCAGGATTGCGACGCTTGCTCCAAGATGAGACCGAGATCGTTGCCCGAAACAACAGCCCATCTTGCTAGGGGACACAATCCTCTCCAGCGATGGCAGGTCGATTACATCGGGCCCCTTCCTCGTTCCGAAGGGGCAAGATATGCCCTGACCTGTGTCGACACTGCAAGTGGGCTACTGCAGGCCTATCCAGTACCGAAAGCAAACCAGGCATATACCATCAAGGCACTCACTAAACTGATGTCTGCCTACGGGACACCTCAAGTCATCGAGAGCGACCAAGGGACTCATTTTACTGGTGCAACGATACAGCGCTGGGCAGAAGAAAATAACATCGAATGGCGATTCCACCTGCCATATAATCCAACAGGGGCAGGCCTCATCGAACGTTATAATGGTATTCTTAAGGCTGCCCTGAAGACAGACTCCCAGTCCTTGCAGGGGTGGACAAAAAGACTGTATGAAACCCTGCGGGACCTGAATGAAAGACCTCGAGATGGCAGACCCAGTGCCCTGAGAATGTTGCAGACGACATGGGCCACCCCGCTTAGGATCCAAATTACGGGCACTGATCATCAGGTAAGACCCCAAATTGGTAATGAAAATAATCTTCTGCTCCCTGCCCCTGAAAACTTAGAGCCAGGTACCCATAAAATAAAATGGCCCTGGAAGGTGCAGGTAGGACCCAAGTGGTGTGGCCTACTTGCACCTTGGGGGAGACTATTGGAGGTGGGAGGCTCAGTAGTCCCTCCAGTAATAGGTACATGGCCTACTGATATTATGGTCAACACTCCGATCTTTATTGCTAAAGGGACCCCCATTATGTCCCTGTGGCAGATCAGGACACCTCCTTTGGTGCCTGATATCGTTATGCAGCCGCAGATATCCGGCCAAAAGGTGTGGTACAGGCGGCCAGGACGTGCCCCAGTACAAGCGGAAGTGTTGACCCAAGACAGAAATACGGCCTGTATCTTGCCCTGGAGAGCAGACCTTCCCCTCCTGGTACCTGTAAAACATCTGTATTACTCCCCGTGAGTCTGTGAGCCTTCAGGACCACCGGAAGGAACAAAATGCCATCAAGCGTTCCAGTGCTGCTGTCAGATCACGTACAACACCCGGTGATGGTCTGCATGGGACTGATGGAACATAGAATGGACTTGCACCTCAGGACCTCATGCCTCCAGGCACATCATCGAGCACTGGCCCATAGAAGAGTATGGACATCCACTAATCATCACTTGTCTTGAACTGTACCAACATACGTCGCGATAAAATTGTATAAGCGTCGCGATATACCGGATCTCTGTATTAGGGAAAGCTTACCCTTTTGTTAACCTGATCATTGGTTCACGCCGTGAAGGGGTGGAGTGTATGGGAACTGCTGAGTCACGGCCTGAACCTCTGATTGATCACCTGAGGTGAGCCATGAGTCAGCCAGAGGAGCACAGGTGAAGGCAATTCACCTGTGCTACCGGAAGGGGTGGAGCCAGGCTCCACCCCTCCTGGACCTATTTAAGAGCTGGCTACCAGAGGGGAAGGATCTCTTCTGGAGATCCTCCTCTTTGATATCTTCTAGTGAGCTCAACCCAAGGGTAAGCTCTTCTACTTATTCTCTTTTGTGATCCCTGTTTGCTTTGCCTTACTCTTTTGATTATATTGCAATTATAACATCTTGGTTATACACTTTGCCTTACTCTTTTGATTATATTGCAATTATAACATCTTGGTTATACA
>NW_024967180.1:0-1498 GCF_019238085.1 Lagopus leucura
CCGCCCACACCAACCACGTCTGCCCCCACTACCACCTCTGGCACGACGCTCTCCAGCAGCACCACCGGCAGCACCGTGAGCACCACTCCTGTTACTAGCTCGTCCACATCCGGCCCGACTTCAGTCAGCACATCCACACCCAGGCCAACACCCACCACCTCCCCAACACCTCCACCCACGACAACAGAAGGTAATTGTCTGGCCATGCCTGTCACGTGTTGCCTTGTAGAGGGAGAGGTAAAGGCCTGTGAGCGCCTGAACTTAGGCTTTGTGTATGGGCTGAGGGCCGGGAGTAGTTGCTGAACGTTTCTCAGTGGAGCAGAAGCCCACAGGTAGTCCTGAATCTTGCTGTTTGGAGGCAAGGCAAGTGCATTTGTCCTGGGCAGAAGGTCTCTTGTTCCCTGCCACCGCATGTCCTAGGAAAAGGTTTTCTCAGCTAGGGCCAGCGGGTTGTCTTAGGCCGCCAGTGGTCGGACTGGAAGTCTTCCTTTTGCTGCTGTCATATCTTGTCCGCAATCTAGAGAGAGCATTCCCTTAGGGGGTGTCTCGTGTACGGGCTGTGGGCTTTTGTTTTGGGCACTCTGGTTTCTGGTGCTTGCAGGTCACAGACATTCCGACCTTCTGCCCTTTCTTCCGCTGCATTAGTGTTCAATTCTTTTTAGTTCCTGCAGTGATTCTCTGTCAGTCATGTGTATGTTCACGTCCTGCTGATGGAGCATAAGCGTTTGTTTGGAAGGCAGACGTTTCTGTACCTTGGGGTGTTTCTAAAATGCTTGTTGAGAACAGATTGAAGGAGGCAGCCCTTTGGCCTGAAGCATGGGCTGCCCAGGAACGTAGAAAAGCAGTTGGAGTTAAATGGCATGGCAAGGAAAAACGCTGTGGAATGGCTTTCAAGACGTGAGAGGGCTATGGAGAAGAGTTTCAGTAGTTGTACTGGAGCCGCAGATGCGCTGGCAGGAAATTAGTTGTGGAGGGAAAACGGGCCTGATGGTTTCCTGCATTGAGAACGGTGGTCTTTCCATGGAATAGAGCGTGACAGCCAAAGATAAGGGAGAACGAAGCCTAAGGATGATCGGAATGCATTCAGCTGGCTGAAGGGCTGCGGAGTTCTTGTAGCCTGAGCTACAAGCTTTCACTGTGCACATGGTGGTTAGATGCTGCATTGGTGGTAGACGTAGTGTTTGCATGTGTCTCCGAAGCAGGTTGTTGGAAAGCTTGGTGCATAATTCCTGAATGACACAAATACTACTAATGAGACTGCCTCCTTCCCTACACTCTGACCTTCCCGGGCTTGTGGTTGTGGAGCTTGATGAAGTCAGTAGAGAAATGAGGAATGAAAGAGGAAATGCAATTTGCCTGCTTGCAATGATGAAACCCTGTGTTTTCCCAGGTCCCACTTCCCAGAGCACCACGAGTACAAGCGTGTCGAGTACAAGCGTGTCGAGTAGCAGTGCCCCGCCCACACCAACCACGTCTGCCCCCACTACCACCTCTGGCA
>NW_024967181.1:0-1865 GCF_019238085.1 Lagopus leucura
AAAAAACGACCCGAGGGGGGAAATGGGGGATGATGAGAAAGTTTTAAAGAAAAAAAAATAAGAAAAAAAAAAACAAAAAAAAAAAAAGAAAAGAAAAGAAAATATACGAGAAGTTTAACTTTCAGAGCTGTACATAAGGCCGGGGCGTGTAGAAAACCCGTTTTTACCAATACCGAAACCACTGGATGTTATTTTAAATAAAGCGCGTGAGAAGCCCGGCGCCTCGCTGTGCTCTTGGGGGGGTGCGCCGGGATCCCTTTTTCCCCCCCTCCACAGCAGGGTCTGCTGTTCCTTTTCCCTTCTAGGACCCGCTTTTCCCTTCCAGGACCTCGCGTGCACCCCGTGTTCAGGTCGTCGGGCGGTCAGGGGTCACGTGGAGTGCGCTTACTTCCGGTCACGTGACAGAACCGCGCTTCCGGTCACGTGTTGAACGTGTTTCCGATCACGTGTGGGGTACTGGCGGAAGCGGTTCGCTGGCGCCGGGCGGAAGTGGGGCGGTGGCGGCAGCGGCGGACCCGGGGCCATGGAGGTGGGGACGGAGCGGGATGGAAACGGCGGGGGGAAACCGGGGGGGACCGTGAGGAGCCGCGGGGGTGGGCGTGGGGCTGCGGGCACCGGGAGCGGGGATAACGGGAGCGGGGCCCGGCCCCGGCCTTGTCTGTCCGCAGGAGCCCGGCCCCGGTCCGGCCGCGCAGAGCCCGGCGGAGCGCAGCGCCCCGGGAGCGGAAGGTGAGGGGGGGGAGGAAGGGAGGGAGGTCGCGGTGTCCCCGGTAGGGGGTGTGCCGTTATTGGGGAGACCCGTTATTGCGGTGTGCCGTTATTGGGGTGCGGCGTTATTGGGGAGACCCGTTGTTGGGGTGACCCGGTGCTGGGATGTGCCGTGGGTTTGAGTCTTCTGGCGTCGGGGTGTCTCTGCGTTGGGATCTCTGACGTTTTGGGCTCCCCTGCTGTTGTGGCTCGTGCTGTTTGGGGGCATCTCCTGTTTTTGGGGTCTCCTGGTGTTGGGGTCTCCCACGTTCTGAGGCGTCTCACATTTGGGGTTTCTTGTATCATTGTGCCCCATCTTTTGAGGTGCCCTGTTCTGAGCTCCCCTTCCTGCTGGCCGCCCCTCATGCTGCTCCCCCCCCCCAGGAGAGCCCCTCCGTGGTCCCTACACGGCCTTCATGAAGTCACACCGCTGCTACGACCTCATCCCCACCAGCTCCAAACTCGTCGTCTTCGACACCTCCCTGCAGGTAGGTTGGGGGGGGAGGGGGGTTGGGGGGCCCGGCAGGGGCCCCGCCCGGGGGGGGGGGGGGGGGGTCCCGACATCCCCCTCCTCCTCCGTGTCCCCGCTGTAGGTGAAGAAGGCTTTCTTTGCACTGGTCACCAATGGTGTGCGGGCAGCTCCGCTGTGGGACAGCAAAAAGCAGAGCTTTGTGGGTGAGCGCTTTGTGGGGAGGGGGGCTGGACGGTGGGGGGGGGGGGGGCAGGACCCCACTTACCCCCCCACCCTGCAGGCATGCTGACCATCACCGACTTCATCAACATCCTGCACCGCTACTACAAGTCACCCATGGTAGGGGGTGGTGCTGGGGGGGGGGGGGGGCCCCCCCCCAACCCGGGGGGGGGGGGGGGGGGGGGGGGGGGCCCCATTGGATGAACCTGGGGGTTCCTCGTGGTGCTCAGGTGCAGATCTACGAGCTGGAGGAGCACAAAATTGAGACGTGGAGAGGTAACAGAGCTGCCGCCTCCCGCTGCCCCATCCCTGTGTGGCTGCCCCACAGCTGAGCCTCCCCTCCCCACAGAGGTGTACCTGCAGGACTCCTTCAAGCCGCTGGTCTGCATCTCCCCCAGTGCCAGGTGGGGGTTGTGGGGGGGTTGTG
>NW_024967182.1:0-2665 GCF_019238085.1 Lagopus leucura
TCCTTCTCCCATTTCCATCCCATCCCACTTGTCCTGTCTCCATCCCATCTCCATCCTCTTCCCTTCCGCTCTCAACCCCTCCTCCCCCTGGTTCCGGATCTCTCCAAATCCACTCCATCTGTCCCTCTCTCCATCCTTCTCCCACTCCCATCTCCATCTCACCCCAATCTCCCTCCTTCCTCCTTCCATCCCCATTTCCCCCCCAGCTGCAAATCCATCCCACCCATTCACCCCTCCATCCTTCCCCCACTTCCATCTCCATCCCACCTGCTCCCATTTCCGTTCATCTGTATCTTCTTCCCATCCGGTCCCAGTTCCGTCTCCCCACCTCCAAACCCATCCCACCTACTTTCGCTCCCATCCTTCTCCCATTTCTATCTCCACCCCCATCCCCACCCCACCTCCATCCCACTTCCCTCCTGCCCCCATCCCACCTCCATCCCACCTCCATCCCATCTCCATCCCATTTCCATCCCATCTCCATCCCACCTCCATCCCCACCCCACCTCCATCCCACTCCCCTCCTGCCCCCCACCCCCACCCCCATCCCCTCTCACCGCAGCCTCTGGATGTTGGAGGAGACCCCAGACAGCCGATAGATGCCATCCACCACCCCGTGCTGCTCCACGAACTCAGTGCAGCTCCGCAGCACCTGCGGCACTGCAGGATGGGCACCGCTGGCACCGCGGCCCCACGGAGCCCCCAGCCCCAAATCCGCCCCTCCAGACCCAAATCTAAACCCTCCCAGCCCCAAAACTGCCTCCCCAGCCCCAAATCCTCTCCTCCACACCCCAGACCTGCTCCCCACTGAGAGCAGGGGGTGACAAGATGGAGCGGGTCCTCACTGTGCTGACATCCCTATGGGGCAGCTGGTCCCGCATGGAGACCAATGGGACCCGGGGATGAGGTCACCAGATCCCAGAGATGAGGCCACCATCCCTGATCCCATGGAATCATAGCCACTGGGATCCTGAGGATGAGGCCACCAGGACGAGGCCACAAAGACCTCATGGATGAGGCCACCAAGATCCCAAGAAAGAGGCCACCAAGATCTTAAGGGTGAGGCTGAGATCCTGAGGATGAGGCCACCGAAATCCCGGGATGATGCCACCAAAGTCTTATGGCGGAGGCAACAAAGATCCCTTGGGAGAGGCCAAGATCCTGAGGATAAGGTCACCAGATCTCAGGATGAGGCCACGACGGAGGGGTCCCCAGGATCCTGAGGATGAGGCCACCAGATCTCAGGACGGGGCCACCAAACCCCCGAGGATGAGGCCACCGAATGCGAGGATGATGAGGCCCCCGCGATCCTACGGGTGACAGCCCCAAATCTCAGGACGAGGCCACAGGGATCCCACGGGTGAGGCCAAGAAGCCCCGGATGGGGTCCCCAATCCCAGGATGCCGCCACCAAGCCCCGCAGTGACCCCCCCTGGAGCCGGGATTCCATTCCACCCCACGGGGGAGACCCCCAGTGTTCCGGGTTCCTCCCTGGGCCGCTCCCCAGCCGTTACTCAACGCCGTGATGCAACCGCATGGCGCCGTCCCCACGTCCCCTCCCCACTTCCTCCATGGGGACCGGTCCCAGGGGGGACCCCCGTTTACGAACCCCTTCCCCACTTCCCCCAGGACCTCCCCTCCCCCAAAAAATCACCGTCCTTCCCCGACTGCTGCAGGTGCTCCAGGAGGTCGCAGCCGAACACTTTCTCCTTGGCGCCGCCGCCTTTGCGCTTCGCCTTCTGCCGCGCTTTGAGTGCCAACGACATGGGGACAGCGGGGACCCCCGGAGGGTCACCTCCTCCTGCCCATGGCCCCCTCCCCCACCCCCCCCCCCCCCGCTCCGCTCCGGGGGGAGGAAGCGCAGCTCAGAGCCCCGTGCTCAGCCCTGACGCAGCTTCGAGGCCCCGCGCTCCGCTTCCTTCGGGGCGGCTTCCTGCCTCGGCGTCGAGAGAAACCGCAGGGCAGGGCTGGGTGCTGGGCTTCCGCGCTGCCCCACGGCCTTGTGTGCGCCTGGGAGCCCTCGTGCAACGCGGGGCCGGGCCTGGGGGGCGCTCACACGTCTTTCTCCTTGCTGTCTGCGCTTGGGAGTCCGGCTTCGTGCTTGTGCAAAGCCGTGCAGCCATGGGCACAGCGGTGTGTGCTTGTGCGCGGCTGTGCATCCCTGTGCATCCCTGTGCATGGCAGTGCATCCTTCTCCATGGCTGTGCATCCCTGTGCATGGCTGTGCATGGCTGTGCATACTTGTGCATCATTGTGCATGGTTGTGCATCCCTGTGCATCCCTGTGCATGGCAGTGCATCCTTGTGCATCCTTCTCCATGGCTGTGCATCCTTGTGTGTGGCAGTGCATCCTTGTGCATGACTGTGCATCCTTCTCCATGGTTGTGCATGGTTGTGCATCCCTGTGCATGGCTGTACATGGCTGTGCATCCTTCTCCACAGCTGTGCTTGGTTGCACAGCCTTCTTTGTGCTTGTGCCAAGCCGTGGGGGCCTTGCACATTGGTGCATGGCTGTGCATCCTTCTCCATGCTGTCCACAGTTGTGCGTCCTTGCGATGGTTGTGCAAAGCTGTGCGGCCTTGGGCACGGTGCTGCACGGTTCTGTATGGCCGTGCATCTTTGTGCATGGTTGCACTGCTCTCCATAGCTGTGCTTGGTTGCACATCC
>NW_024967183.1:0-2595 GCF_019238085.1 Lagopus leucura
GATGATTCCCTTAGATTCCATTCGATGATTCCACTTGATTCCATTTACGATGATTCCATTCGATTCCATGTGATGAATCCATTCAATTCTATTCAATGATGTTTCCATTTGATTCCATTGGACCATGATTGCCTTTGATTCCATTCAATGATTCCATTCGGTTCCATTTGATGATGATTCCGTTCGATTCCATTTCATTATTCCATTTGATTCCATTGGATGAGTCCATTCGATTACATTCGATGATTATTCCATTCGAGTGCATTAGATGATTGCATTCGAGTCCATTCGATGATTCCATTCGATTCCATTCGATGTTGATTCTGTTCAAATCCATTCGATGATTCCACTCGATTCCATTCGATGACTCCATTTGATCCCATTCGATGATTTCCTGTGATTCCCTTTGATGATCATTCTATTTGATTCAATTCGGTGATTTCATTTCATTCCATTCAGTGATGTTTCCATTCGACTGTATTCGATGATGATTCCATTCGACTCCATTCGATTATGATTTCATTCAATTCCATTCAATAATGATTCCCTTCGAGTCCATTCGATGATTCCATTCGATTCCATTCAACGATGATTTGATTCGTTTCCATTCGATGATTCCATTTGATTCCACTTGATGATGATTCCATTCGAGTCCATTTGATGATTCCATTCGAGTCTATTTATGTATTATATTCGTGTCCACTTCATGATTCCATTCAATTCCATTTAATGTTGATTCCATTTGATTCCATTTGATGATTCAGTTCGATTCCTTGCAATGATTCCCTACGATTCCTTTCTATGATGATTCCATTCGATTCCATTCATTGATGATTTCATTCGACTCCATTCGATGATGATTCCTTTCGATTCCATTTGACGATGTTTCCATTCGAGTCCATTCGATGATGATTCTATTCAATTCTGTTCTATTATGATTCCATTCGATTTCATTCAATGCTTCTATTTGATTCCATTCGATGATGATTCCATCTCTTTCCCTTCGATGATTCCATTTGATTCCATTCAGTGATGATTCCATTTGATTCCATCTGATGATGATTTCACTTGATTCCTTTCAATGATGATTCAATTCAAGTCCATTCGATGATTCCATTGGAGTCCAAACGATCATTCCGTTCGATTCCATTCAATGGTGATTCCATTCATGTCCATTCGATGAATCCATTCAATTCCATTCGATGATGACTCCATTCGAGTACATTCGATGATTCCATTTGATTCCATTTGAAGATGATTCCATTCAATTCCATTCGAAGATGATTCCATTCAATTCCATTCGATGATGATTCCGTATGAATCCATTCTCTGATTATTCCATTCGATTCCATTCATTGACGATTCCATTCAATTCCATTCAATGATGATTCTCTTCTATTCCATTCGATGATTCCGGTCGATTCCATTCGATGATGATTCCATTAGATTCCATTCGATTGTTGCATTCGATTCCCTTCGATGATGATTCCTTTGAATTCCATTCGATTATCATTCCGTATGAATCCATTTGATGATTATTCCATTGGATTCCTTTCGATGATGATTCCATTCGATTCCATTTGATGATGTTTCTCTTGTATTCCATTGGATAATTCCTTTCAGTTCCCTTCGATGATTATTCTTTCGAGTCAATTCGATGATTCTATTCCATTCCCTTCGATGATGATTCCATTTCACTCCATTTGATGATTCCATTCGACTCAATTTGGTGATGATTCAATTCGATGACATTCGATGACTCCATTCAATTTCATTTGATGATGATTACATTCGAGTCCATTTGATGATTGTATTCCTTTCCTTTTGATGATTATTCCATTCGTGTCTATTCAAAGGTTCCATTCTATTCCATTCAATGATGATTGCATTTGATTCCATTCAATGATTATGGCTATCGATTCCACTCGTTGATTCCATTTGATTCCGTTCGATGATTATTCCGTTAGATTCCATTAGAAGATTCCATTCGATTTTATTCAATGATTCCAATGGATTCCATTCAATGATGATTCCATTCGACTCCATTCAGTGATTCCATTCGAGTCCATTTGATGATTCCATTCTTTTCCATTTGATGATGATTCCATTAGGGTCCATTCAATGATTCCATTCGAGTCCATTCGTTAATGCCTTTCGAGTCCTTTTGATCACTACATTCGAGTCCATTCAATGATTCTATTCGATTCCATTCCATGATGATTCCATTCGAGTTCATTCGATGATTGCATTCGAGTCCATTTGATGATTCCATATGATTCCCTTCGACAATGATTCCATTCGTGTCCATTTGATGATTCCATTCATTTCCTATCGATGAAGATTCCATTCAAGTGTATTCGATGATTCCATTCAAATCCATTCGATGATGATTCCATTCCAGTCCATTCGATCATTCCACTTGATTCCATTTGATGACTATTCCATTCAAATCCATTTGATGATTCCATTCGATTCCATTCGATGTTACCATTCGAGTATATACGATGATTCCACTCGATTCCATTTGATGATTATTCCATTGGAGTCGACTTAGTGAATCCTTTAGATTCTACTCGAAGATGATTCCATTCGAGT
>NW_024967184.1:0-391 GCF_019238085.1 Lagopus leucura
TCCCCAGGTGTCCCCAAGTGTCTCCCATGGTCCCAAGGGTCCCCAAGGGTCCCCATGACCCCAAGTGTCCCCAGGTGTCCCCAGGTGTCTCCAATGGTCCCAAGTGTCCCCAGGTGACCCAAGTGTCTCCCATGGTCCCAAGGGTCCCCAAGTGTCCCAAGGGTCCCCAAAGGTCCTCAAGTGTCTCCCATGGTCCCAAGTGTCCCAAGGGTCCCCAAGTGTCCCAAGGGTCCCCAAGGGTCCCCAAGAGTCCCCATGACCCCAAGTGTCCCCAGGTGTCCCCAAGTGTCTCCAATGGTCCCAAGGGTCCCCAGGTGTCCCCAAGGGTCCCCACGTGTCTCTCATGGTTCCCATGGTCCCAAGGGTCCCCAAGGATTCCCATGACCCCATG
>NW_024967184.1:491-1210 GCF_019238085.1 Lagopus leucura
GGGTCCCCAAATGTCCCCAAGGGTCCCCATGACCCCATGCGTCCCCATGTGTCCCCTACATCCCCAAGGAGACAAGTGTCCCCAGGTGTCCCCAAGGGTCCCCATGTCCCCAAGTGTCCCCAGGTGTCCCCCATGGTCCTATGACCCCAAGGGTCCCCAAGTTTTCCCCGTGGTCCCATGGCGTCCCCATTTAACCAAGCCTCCCCACACCCCCAAAGGGTCCCCAAAGGGTCCCCAAAGGGTCCCCCGTGTCCCCCAATGACCCCAACCCCCCCCCCCCCCCCCCCGGTGTCCCCGCAGTCGGTGGAGCTGCGCGAGATGCCCAGGGAGGGCTCTGATGGCGAATATCTGCCCGCCGAGGGCCACGGCCGCGCCGCCTCCATGCCGCGGCTGCCGGCCGACAACCAGGTGAGGATCCTGCGGGGACACGGCGCTGTCACCCTGCTGTCACCCCGCTGTCACCCTGCTGTCACCCGGCTGCTTGGGGGGCGGCTTCAGCATGGCTGCAGCAAAGGGCCTGGGGGGGGGATGGGGGGCACACGGGGGGACGGCGGCCCCTGCATGAGGGCGGGCATCGGCTGCGTCCCCGTGGAGGAGGGGGAGGTGGGCAACCGTGTCACCGATGGCCACCAAGGTCACTCGTTGGCTGCCAATGTCACCCAGTGGCCACCAAGGCTGCCCAATGGACCCCAAGGTCACCCGTTGGCCACCAACGTCAC
>NW_024967185.1:0-551 GCF_019238085.1 Lagopus leucura
TCCCGCCATTACGGAAAGCGCCATCAAACGGCTTTTAATCGTTGATTAATCGTTGATTAATCGCTAATTAATCGTTAATTCCTCCGCCCCGTCGCAAATTCACGTCGCACGGGATGGAAAACGATGGGAAAAGTAATTGATAAATAAATTTTAGGAGGAAAAACCGTGCAAAAGAAGCGCTCAACCGCTGCGCGGAACCGCTCCGAAATTAACGCCAATTAAAGGCTTTTCCTTAATGAGCCTTAATGAAGCATCCATTTATTAGAGCACAACGTAAGGAGCCGATGTCGTGTTCGCTAGAAAACACCAAAAATCGCGGTTTTGTGAGGAAAAAAGCCTTCAATAAATCCGTTCTCGCCCGCCCCCCCGGGCAGGGGGGAGGGGAGAGCCGCCTCTCATTAACGGCCTCTAATTAACCACCTTAATTAACGCCTTCGCCACCGTTTCCTTCCCCAGTGTAAATACCGCGCTTTATAGTAACGTAATATCGAAAAAAAAAAATGAATTTATAAGGAAAAATCGCGAAATAAACCGATGGCGAAGGAGCCCCC
>NW_024967185.1:651-1080 GCF_019238085.1 Lagopus leucura
GGAAAAAAAGAGGATTTTGTGACGGAAAAAGAAAACTAAAACCTCGTTGAATAAACCGTAATTACGCCGCAGCCCACTGCGCCCGTCGCAATTAACGCCGGTCATTAACGCTGCTAATTAACGCTTTCCTACGCCCGAAATCGCGCCTCATAACGGCACCAAGGAGGAAAACGAACGGCTTTGGTGAGGAAAATCCGTTTTCCTGAGGGAAAACCCGTTTTGGTGAAGGAAAACTTCGCCGTCCCCCCCCCCCCAGCGCCGCTCCGCACAAAAGAAACCCTTCCAATTAACCTTCCAATTAACTTTCCCTTCATCAAACGCCGCTAATTACCCTCCGCAATGAACGCCCTCCCTCAAATAACCCAGCAGATTGAGAAATAACGAGCTCTGGGGGGGGGGGGGGGGGGGGGGGGGGGGGGGGGGGGGGGG
>NW_024967185.1:1180-2258 GCF_019238085.1 Lagopus leucura
CCCCCATCATTCCAGCCCTCCCCCCCGCCTCAGGACCCCCCTGCGGCCGCGGTTTTTCCCCGCCGTACCGTTGGAGGCCATGGCGCTCCCGCCCTGCCCGGCCGCTGCCCCTCCACGTGGCGCTCGGAGCTCCCCCCCGCCGTTCCCTTCCCTTTTCTCACTTCGTGTCCCCGCCCATTCCGCCCTCGGGGCGCCGTTGATTGGCTAGGCGCCGGAAGGGGCGGGGCACAAGGCGGAAGTAACCGGGGGGGGGGGGTTGGAGGGGGGCCCCTTGCTGGGAGCGTCCTATAGGGGCGGCGGCGGCGCCTATGGACGGGTGAGGGAACCCCATAGAGACCCCTAAAGGCCATCATTGATCCCCTGTTCTC
The DNA here is from genome assembly GCF_019238085.1 of Lagopus leucura. Taxonomy (NCBI): domain Eukaryota; kingdom Metazoa; phylum Chordata; class Aves; order Galliformes; family Phasianidae; genus Lagopus; species Lagopus leucura. Next base: position 1,549 of record NW_024967185.1, read on the forward strand.
CTATAGGACCCCCATAAGGGCCCCAGTGGCCTTCATTCCCCTATAGGGACCCTACAGAAACCCCATAGGGGCCCTTGCTGACCCCTACTCTCCTATAGGACCCCCATAAGGGCCCCCAGTGGCCTTCATTCCCCTATAGGGACCCTATAGAAGCCCCATAGGGGCCCTTGCTGAGCCCCGTTCTCCTATAGGAATCCCAGTGGCCTTCATTCCCCTACAGGGACCCTATAGAAACCCCATAAGAGCCCTCAATTCCTAACAGGACCCTCGCTGGCCTCCAGTCCCTCATGGGAACCCTATAGAAAGCTCCTCCACCCTCCCTTCCTCTATAGGGACCCTATAGGAAGCCCTATCGACCGTAATTCCCCTATAGGGACCCCACAGAAGCCCATGGAGGCCCTCCATCCCTAACAGGACCCCTATAGAGACCCTCCATTCCTACGAGGGGACCCACTTGATCCAAATCCATATCTCCTCTATAGGGGACCCCCAAAAAGGGAAACCTATAGGTCCCAGACCCCTTTTAGGATCCCCTACTGGGAGTTGTGGGGCCGGGCTTGGCCCATAGCAAAGGTCAGGGCTAAGAATAGCTGGGGGGGGGGGGGGGGGGGTGTAGGGGCCCGATAGGGGAGGTAAGGTCGATAGGGGGCGGGGGGGGGGGGCGGCACAATCGGGCCCAGCGGGGTGCCCCCCCGGGGGGGGGGGCGCCC
>NW_024967185.1:2358-3276 GCF_019238085.1 Lagopus leucura
GGGGCACTGGGGGGGGGGTTGGGGGCCTCTAGGAGGTTATCGGATCTATAGGGGAGCTGCAGGGGTTATAGGGGCGTTATGGGGTCTATAGGACAGCAGGGGGGGGGGTACGGGGAAGCTACTGGGACCTATAGGGTCCCCTATAGCGTGCATGGAGTGCTATAGGGATCAGTAGTGAGTATGGGGTCCCCTATAGGGCTGAGCCCCATGGCAAAGGATCCATGGGGTCTCCGGTAGGGCAGAGCCCCAATCCTGTCTCCCCTAAAGCCTCGTATAGGGCCGAACCCCCCTATGGGGTCTCTCCAGTGCCTCCTATAGGGCTGAGCCCCAACCCTGACTCCCTACAGCTTCATATAGGGCCGAACCCCCCCCTATGGGGTCTCTGCAGCATCCCCTATAGGGCTGAGCCCCAACCCTGACTCCCTACAGCCTCATATAGGGCCAAACCCCCCCCCATGGGGTCTCTCCAGTGCCTCCTGTAGGGCTGAGCCCCAACCCTGACTCCCTACAGCCTCATATAGGGCCGAAGCCCCCCTGTGGGGTCTCTCCAGTGTCTCCTATAGGGCTGAGCCCCAACCCTGACTCCCTACAGCCTCATATAGGGCCGAAGCCCCCCTATGGGGTCTCTCCAGTGCCTCCTATAGGGCTGAGCCCCCCTTGCCCCCCAGGCTGCCATGACGTCGGCGCTGGCGCTCGTCGAGGCTCAGGGCCGCCTGCTGGAGGAGCGGCTGCTGCGGGCGCCCGGCTGGGAGCTGCTGGAGGGGCTGCGAGCGTCGGGGGCTTTGGGAGCCAGCGAGGAGGCGGCGTTGGGACCCCCGGGGGGTCGCGATTGGGTGCGGCGGCTGAGGGCCGTCATGTTGGCGAAGGGGGAGGAGAGCTGCAGGGCCATGCTGAGGGTCCTGGAACGGCTGGAGGAGC
>NW_024967186.1:0-3068 GCF_019238085.1 Lagopus leucura
ATGAGATAGGAGCCCTGTGCAGTGCAGATGTGAGCTATGAGCCCCATGCAGCGCTGCAGGAGGCCTCTCTCCCATCTGAAGCAGCTCAGCTGAGTGTTATTCATAAAGGGCTGCCCTTCAGATGGCCAACAGAGAATCACAGAACTGTCGGGGTTGGAAGAGCCTGTTTTCCTGCTCCTGTTGGGGCACAGCCCCTGGTGCTGGCTGCCTCGAGGTGTGGGCACCATGGCCCGGGCCGCTCTGCAGCTCAGCCGCATGCTCAGCCCAAATGAGATGAGCCTTAACGAGCAACTTGCCCTTAGGTGAGAGGCAGCTGATGAACACCAACCCCTACTGACCCCACGGGCACCGAAGCTCTCTGTGCGCTTCTCATCGATGGGGGGGAAAAAGCTTTCCTGCCTTCGGTGGGTGGACGGACAGATTGTTAAGGATGAAATACATACATGCATCCAATGCAGGAGGGGGGGGAAATCGATGGGGAGATGGTCAGACGTGGCCTGGCTGCGCCGGGCAGCTGGGGTTGGTGAAGCACGAAGCCCGGTGATCCCCATGGCCGTGAGTTATCGGCACAATGCTGCCCCGAGCCGCGGCACGGCCACAGGTCTGCCCAGACACAAAGCCCCCCGGTGTGCTTAGATCTGAACTCTGTAAGGCTCAGCGGGGGCGCAGGGCTGCCGTTTGAGTGCAGGAGGTGCGGGAGCAGCCAGTGCTGCCTGACCTCCAGCATAGAAGAAGAGGGAGAGCGGCCATTTCAGCTCTGGCTGCGGCGGTGCAAGCGGGGGCTGCAGACCCCCAGCCTGCCAACAGCAGGGCTGCGAGCCCACACACCTCACTGCAGGAGGAGACCAGGAGAGGCGGTAGCACAGCACCCCGTCCTGGGGGCTGCAGGCCACGCGTGGCTCCTCGGAGCTCTGCTGAACCCCGCAGGCCAGGCGCAGTGCCCAAGGCACCCAGGGATGGCACACAGCTCTGCTGCAGACGGCTCAGGATTGGTGGCCTGAAGTGAAAGGAGTTGGAAAAAAAAAGGGAACGAAAAAAGCCATCCGGAACAGATGTCTGTACCTAATATAGGTGAGGAGACTGCGCCCGTGCATCACGTCGCTGCCCACAGACAGAAAGCAGCACAGGGCTGCTCTCAGAGCACACGGCCCATATAAACCAGCCCTGCAGCAGCGGGGCAGGGGGAGCTGGGGCCGAGCTCCTGAGGATGCCATCATCGGATCCGTGCTCAAAAGGAAGGGCTTGTGAGGACGTGAGATGGGGTGCGAGCTGGGAAGGAGGGGGCTGAGCGTCCCCTCTGCGTCCAGCCCCATCCCAACCCCATCCCAGAAATGCAGAGCCACAGAAACCGCTCTGGGTTTTCCTTTCTGTGAGCTCTGTGAGCTTTCAGCACGGCGCAAACCCCGCTGTGCTCTCAGCAAGCGCTGCATCCGAGCTTAATCACTACAGGTCAGTTCAAGGTGCAGCGCCGGCAGGGGAAGGAGCCCCCAGCAGTGCTTCAGCACAGCCCATAAATCCTCCCTTCTCAAACAGGCGTCTTTCCAGCAGAATTAGGGAACTGCTTTGGAACAGGTCTCAAAAAGGCACTCGGTAAGGGGCAGAACAGCAGGAATAACCACGGCACCAGCGGCACCCAGCGCAGCCCAAAACCAAGGCAGGGGCAGCGCACCAGGACCGCTGTGCAGGCTGTTTGCAAGGGGAGAAAAAGCTGGGTTGGGAAAGGAGACGGAGCCCAGCCGTCCTGCGGGCACCGGGGATGGCAGCTGACAGCCATCATCAACGTGCCGTGCTGAAATCGAGTTAAACATATGGATGTAGGTGTTTAATTGGGAGAGGGGGGCTGAGAGATACAGAGCCGAAGGACAGGGCAAGGAGATCAGCAGCAGCACGGCAGGCGCTTGGAAACGTCCCCCTGCTCTGAAAGGTGGCTTTGGAAGGGCAGCCTTTGGTTCCACCGCCCTGCTTTGCGGTGTGGCAAAGGGGTGGGAGAATAGAATCACCAAAAATGCATCCATTTCTTTTCGGTATCTTTGCAACTCCGTTCCTGGTTGGCTTCGTTAATGTGACCTGAGGATTTCCAAAGGGAGAGCGCAGTCAGATCCCAGAGAAAGAATTGGGTGGTCGGCTCCAAGAGCAATGAGAGCATGGCAACTCTAAGAGAAGTAATTGGGTGGTCAGTTCTAAGAGCAATGAGAGCATGGCAACTCTAAGAGAATTGGGGAGCAATGAGAGCATGGCAACTCTAAGAGAAGTAATTGGGTGGTCAGCTCTAAGAGCAATGAGAGCATGGCAACTCTAAGAGGAGTAATTGGGTGGTCAGCTCTAAGAGCAACGAGTGGATGGTGATCTCCAAGAGATACAACTGGATGGCCAACAGCAAGAGCAGTGAGCGCATGGCCAACTCCAATAGAAATGAAGTCTCTTCAGCAGGGTTTGCCAGGACCTCTCCTACCCCACAAGTGACCCCACGCCACCCATGGCCGTCCGGCAGCATCACAGCATCCCAGAACTGCAGGGGTTGGAAGGGAGCTGCAGAGCTCATGGGGTCCAACCCCCTGCCCCAGCCGTTCCTACAGCAGGTCGCACAGCTCGGCATGCAGGCAGGTCTGGAACATCTGCAGAGCAGGAGACTGTACCACCTCCATGGGCAGCCTGCTGCAGTGAGCAGTGGGACCCATAGAGACATGTTGGGACCCATAGAGACACATTGGGACCCATAGAGACACGTTGGGACCCGTTGGGACCCATAGAGACACGTTGGGACCCATAGAGACACTTTGGGACACATAGAGACACGTTGGGACCCATAGAGACACTTTGAGACCCATAGAGACACGTTGAGACCCATAGAGACACGTTGGGACACATAGAGACACACTGGGACTCATAGAGACACATTGGGACCCATAGAGACACACTGGGACTCATAGAGACACGTTGGGACCCATAGAGACCCATTGGGACCCACAGAGACACATTGGGTCCCATAGAGACACGTTGAGACCCACAGAGACCCATTGGGACCCACAGAGACCCATAGGGACCCACAGACTCCCCCCTCCCTGTTC
>NW_024967187.1:0-1337 GCF_019238085.1 Lagopus leucura
TGGTGATGATGGTGGTGATGGTGGTGATGATGGTGGTGATGGTGGTGATGGTGGTGATGGTGGTGACAGTGAGAGAAGGAGGAGGAGCTGTGGGAAGCGCAGCAATGTGGTGATGGGAGGACGATGACAGCAGTGGTGACAACAGCACTGGTAAAACTGAGGATGGTGGCGGTGGGGCTGCTGGGAGGGGGAGGGAGGACAGCGGTGGCAGTTGAAGAAGGACGGCAGGTGGCAGCTGACCCCCCCTCCCCTCCCACCCCCCAGGCCTTCGTGTTCCGCACAGTGAGCCGCTCGCGGCCGCGCCGCTTCGTGCAATGCGCCACGGTGGGCAGCTTTGGGGCGCGCTGGCAGGAGACGCTGTACAACATGTTCACCTTCGCCTGCCTCTTCCTGCTGCCGCTGCTCGTCATGCTGCTGTGCTACGGCCGCATCCTGGCCGCCATCTCGGGCACCATGAGGGCAGCACAAGGTCGGTGCCCCCCGCGCCCCCTCCCCAAATTCATCCTCGCCCCTTTCCCACCCGTTTCTCCCCCCCGTTTTCCCCCCCAGCGCCCTCGCAGGCCGTGCAGCTGCGCCGCTCTCACGATCGCATCCCGCGGGCGCGCATGCGGACGCTCAAGATGTCGGTGGTGGTGGTGCTGACCTTCGTGGGCTGCTGGACGCCCTACTACCTGCTGGGCCTCTGGTATTGGTTCTCCCCGGAGATGCTGACCCGTGGCAGGGTGCCGCCGGCGCTCAGCCACATCCTCTTCCTCTTCGGCCTCTTCAACACGTGCCTGGACCCGCTGGTTTACGGGTTCTTCACGGTGCATTTCTGCGGCCGCCGGCGGCATCGGGACGCGACATCAGCGCTCCCCGGCTCCATCCGTGCCTCCGCCGCCCGCAGAGCCCCCAGCAGCTCCGGAAAGCACGAGGTGGGGGAGATGGAGGGGGGGAACCCGGCAGGGCAGAGCCCCAAAGGGCTCCATGGCAGCGCACGGGGAGGAGCGGCCAATGCCAAAGGAGTGAGGATGGGAGACGGAGCTCAGCTCGGTTTTAATGAAGAGCAAACAGCAAGAGAACGAGGGGACCGAAAATAAAAGTTACTGGCGAGGCTGTGAGTGAAGAAAGGTCCGTCCTGCGGCGCTGAGCGGGCAGACAGGACGTCTGTGGGCACACGGAGCTCAGCCCCCCCCCAAGGAGTGCAGCTGAACCACGATCGCCCTCCAGCTGCACCAAGTGAAACGACTGAGAAATGGGTCAAAACGCGGCCGTTTGCAGAGCCCAGAGAAGCAGAACTCAGCCCCAACCAACCCCCCCCGCTTCCCATTCCCCCCCCCATGGGAGCACTGAACCGT
>NW_024967187.1:1437-5912 GCF_019238085.1 Lagopus leucura
CAGTTTCCCCCAGGTTGAACTGCTGACACGTGGCCTCCATCACCGGCGCCTCCTGTCTGGACTCCTGCTGCGCCGGCGGCCGCCCCTGGATGGGATGGGATGAGATTTGGGTTTAGGGCGTTTCGGACCCATTAACGCGGGGTTCTTTTCTTTAGGGGGGAACTTTAAGGGCTTTAGGGCTTTGTGCCCCAGCTCACAGCAGGGCACAGACCCCCTCACCCTCCCCCCTCCATCATTTTCCCCTCTATTCAGCACTGGTGAGGCCGCACCTCGAGTGCTGTGTCCAGTTTTGGGCCCCTCACTGCAAGAAAGATATTGAGGCCCTGGAACGTGTTCAAAGGAGGGCAATGAAATGGTGAGGGGTCTGGAGCACAGGGCTGATGAGGAGAGGATGAAGGAGCTGGGAATGTTCAGCATGGAGGAGAGGAGCTCAGGGGGGACCTCATTGCTCTCTATGGCTGCATGAAGGGAGGCTGCAGTGAGCTGGGGGTCGGCCTCTGCTCTCGTGCCATCAGTGATAGGAGCAGAACGGCTTCAAGCTACGGCAGGGGAGATTCAGGCTGGACATGAGGAAGAATTGCTGGTCAGAAAGGTGGTCAGCACTGCAATGGATGCACAGGGAGGTGGGGGAGGCACCGAGCCTGGGGGTGTTCAAGGAAAGGCTGGATGTTGTGTTGAGGGACGGGGTTCAGTGGGAGCTGTTGGGAATGGGGGAACGGTTGGACTGGATGAGCTTGGAGGTCTTTTCCAACCTTGGTGATTCTATGATTCTATGATTACCTCCTCTTCCCTTTCGGGGGCCCTCTGACAAAGCACCAATCCACGCTGACCGGCTGCCCCATCAGCTCCTGCCCGTTCAGCCCCTCCATGGCAGCCTGCGCCTCTTTGTACGTCTCGTACTCCACCAGCGTGTATCCCTGCGGGCGGGACGTGGAACCGTCAGATCCCAGATGCTTTTCTTCTTTTGTTTCTTTTGGGGGGGTGGGGGATCCCCCTGTGAGCCCCCCTCCCTCCCCACGAGCCGCTCCCCCACCTTCAGGTACCCCGTCCGTCTGTCCAGGTTCAGGTGGATGTTTTTGATCTCGCCGTATTCAGCGAATTTGTCGTGGATGTCCTCCTCCGTCGCCTCCTCGTGAACGCCGGTGACAAAAAGGATCCAACCCTCCACCGCTGCGGCGCCAGAAGGGGGGGAGCTTGTGGCAAATGTGGGACCCCAAAACAACGGCCCACGGGGGGGGGAAGGGAGGGGGTAGAGAGCAGCAGCAGCACCGGTGTCGCACAGCACAGAGGGGGGACGGGGGGCTGTGTCCCATCTGCAGCCCCACACGGGGCCAACTGCCCCCCGCGCCCCTCTCCCACCCCACTTCTCAGCCCCACACACCATCACAGCACCACTGTGCCCCCCTCCCACCTCATATGTCGTTGTAGTACCACTAAGCCCCTCCCCTGCCCCACAGCCCAGCCCCACACACTGTTGTATTGCTGTGCCGCTCCCCTGCCCCATACCACATCTGCACAGACTGTTGTGGAACTACTGTCCCCCTCTCTTGCCCCACATCCCAGCCCTACACACTGTTCCTGTGCCGCTGTGCCCCCTTCCTGCCCCATACCTCAGCCCCACACATCATCGTGGTACCCCATGCCCTTTTCCTGCCCCACACGGCAGCTCCACACACCGCCACAATAACGCTGCGCCCCTCTCCCACTCCATACCCCAGCCCCACATTCCACCACACTGCCCCACACCATAATGCCTCTCACCCCACCCTAGCGCCCCACGTCCCAGCCCCACACCCCATGGCGTTGCCCCACACCCCCGCGATACTCACACCTCTGTGGTCCCGGCTCATCGCCGTCCTGCTCCACGCTGTCGTAATCCTCCCGCACGCGCGCTCGCGATCCTTCCTCTGCAGACAGCGGCGGCGTCCCCTCAGCACGGGGCGGCCCACAGCCATTCGGCCCCGCACAGCCCCACAGAAGCCCACACAGCCCTGCACGGCCCCGCAGAACCGCACAGAACCCCGTATAGCAGCACACGGCCCCACGCAGCCCCACAGAACCCTACACGGCCCCGCACAGACTCGCAGAGGTCCTCAGAGCCCCGCACGGCCCCGAGGACGCGTGAGGCCGTTCACGGAGGTTCACGGAGGTTCACGGAGCGCCGCCCTCACCCGAGCCGAAGCCGCGGCCTTTCCGTTTCTTGGCCTTCTCCTTCAGCTTATGGATGCTCTCTGCGGATACACGGCCGGTCAGGGCCCGGCAGCCCGAGCGGGGGGTTCCGGGGAACGGGAGCAGAGCCGCACCGCCCGCCCGCCCGCCGGGCCTCGGCCGCCCTCACCGTCGCCATCCTCGTCCATGGCGAAGTCTTCGCCGCTCGGCTCGTGCAGATCCAGTACGTCCGCCATCTTGCCGCGCTCTCACCAACCGCCTTGCAGGGCACGACGGGAAGCGCGCCGGAAGCGGGGTGATGTCACGAGCCGGAAATGCGTCAGCATCAAGCGCACGGGCCGCGGGTTGCCGCCATCTTGGGGAGGACAGAGGAGGAGGGATAGGGGCGGCAGCGCGCGCGGCGCCACGTTGGGACCCATAGAGACCCATTGGGACCCATAGAGACCCATTGGGACCCACAGAGACACAGAATGACACAGAATCGCAGGGGTTGGAAGGGAGCAGCAGAGCTCATGCAGTCCAACCCCCTGCCCAAGCCGTTCCTACAGCAGGTCGCACAGCTCGGCATCCAGGCAGGTCTGGAACATCTGCAGAGCAGGAGACTCCACCACCTCCATGGGCAGCCTGCTGCAGTGAACAGTGGGACCCATAGAGACACATTGGGACCCATAGAGACACGTTGGGACCCATAGAGACACATCGGGACTCATAGAGACACGTTGGGACCCATAGAGACCCATTGGGACCCATAGAGACCCATTGGGACCCATAGAGACACATTGGGACCCATTGGGACCCATAGAGACACGTTGGGACCCATAGAGACACGTTGGGACCCATAGAGACCCATTGGGACCCATTGGGACCCATAGAGACCCATAGGGACCCATAGAGACACATTGGGGCCCATAGACTCCCCCACCTCCCTGGCAGCCTGTTCCAGTGACCCACGGAGGGTCTCTGCTGCCTGTGCCCACTGGCTGCACGTGGCAGCTTCCTCTGGGGCTCCTGCAAACGCTCCTGCGTGCAGATCGGCTCTGAGATGCTTCACACACGGCCCAGATCCTGGTCTCTCCCTTACACACACGTATGTAAGTGTGTATATATATATATATATATATATATATATACAGAATTCTCTCTCATGCCTGTTTTGCTGTTGTTGCTTTGCATTACTTTAAGGCTCACCCATCCATCCGATCACTCACGCAGGCAATTAAAGCAGTAAATAACGAAGGGGGGGGGAGCAGGGCTGGAGGAAGCGGAGCTGCTGTTACTCAGGGGCACTTGTTGCTCTTGCAGCCTTTACACCGCGCTCCCCATCCATCGCGAGGACACCGCGAGCATCTCGAGCTCATCCCTGAAGCAGTTCGGCATCCAGAGCTCTGCGGTGTCCTTAAGCAGGCAGCAGCTCGCCGCGCAGCAGCTAAGCACAAATTCCGCCCTTTTCTACGCAGAAATTCGCGAACAATTAACAGAACTTTCCTGGGTTTTGAGATTTTTTCCTTTCCTCTTCCTTTTTTTTTTTTTTCACCCCCCCTCCCCCCTCCAACATCGAATTCTTCACCCGAAATTTGAACGAAAAATAACGGAGCGCCCGACGCGGGGCTGCGGCCGCCTTCAGTCTCTGCTGCCCCCGCGTGGCCAAAGCGCAGAACTGCAGCGGGGGCGTCCCACCCTCTGCGCTCCGCGCCGCCCGTCTCTATGGTTAAAGGTCCTCCAGGCGGTAACACGGAATCCGGAAGCGTGGGGCTCTTCGTTCTAACCGCTCTGCGCAGCCAGTCCTCCAATCTCTATTGCGCTTAGTCCTCCAGAGAGGGACTCCCAAGCGCTCGGAGGGCAGAAATTCCTGCTGACCACCAGGGGCGGGCGAGCTTTGCGTTCACGGGCCGCCAGTCTGCCCCTCCCGCCTCGCTTTCCGCCTGCCTGCCTTCCTTGCCCCGTTGTTCCCACTGCCTTCCTCGGCGTTGCGCCTCATTCATGCAAATCGAATCCGAAAAGCGATCGTTGCAGCAGCCGCAATCTGAACCCTAAAAGCAACGTTCATCTTAATGACGCTAAAATAATTGTGATCGACCCTAAAAATCCATTGCAAACGATCCCGGTGTCGTCTTGTGTTCAACAGGTGGCAGCAAACTCCACCCTAAGAACCCCCCCGTAATAAAACGCCTTCTAATTACCCCCTCTGTCCTAATAACCCTCTCACCCCCACTCTAATTAACCCGCTCTCATTAAAAGTGCATCCCCATAACCCCCCAACCACCCCCCTTCCCCAATAAACCCCCTTGCCCCTAATTACCCCCCCC
>NW_024967188.1:0-20459 GCF_019238085.1 Lagopus leucura
AAAAAAAAAAAAAAGTGTTTTCCATTCACTGATATTTTAGTATTTTTCAATTCTTTCAGTTAAATAATGAGATTGTAGAGAAGAAGTAATTGAATGAACAAAAAAAGGACAGGAGAAGTTTGTTTCAGCTATCTGGAAGTAAGGTTTTTTTCTTATTTTGTGTGCTTCCTTTGTAGGTAACAAGTAAAATAGAATTCACGGTTCTTTTTTGTTGTAGTGGAAACATCAGTTTATAATGGCAGAGATGTACAAGGATACCTGTGAAGTGGCACAACAGATGACACCTTTCATGCAGGAAGAAGTGAGGGCAGCATCAAAAGGGGATAAGGTAAGAATTGGGCAAGGTGAAAAAATCACTCACAAAAGCCATTCAGCAGTGGAACCTTCTCCATACAGCTGTTGAAATAAGAAAACGTAGCTGCTACTTTTTTTCATTCTAATAGTTAATTAGTTACTGTGGGCGGTACTTGGTGTGGGTGGTACGTGGGCTAAGGTGTTGTGAGCTGGGCTGGGATTGTGTGGAGGTTTGCAACAGTTACAGAAAGAATAGAGGAGGGAAGCAGATAGTAAATGGAAAGAATAAAGCTTGTTGCTAAAATTGTCCTTGGAATTTTATATCGTGTATCTACTTTTTATTTGTTTCCTGTGTTTTCCTCTCACCTTCTCTCTCATCTGTCAAAATTAGACTCTGCTTATACTCCTCCTTTGTGGTTATCCATGCTGCTGTCTAGTTTGCTTACAAGAGAAGATCTCTACTAACTAAATAAGTTCACAGGAGAACTCCCTGCTGCCCTTGGCACAAAGACAGGTCTGTGCAGGTTGTAGCATGGTCACCCGCACCAGTGGGAGCTGTCTGCAGACTCCTTTTAACAAGGAGCTGCCTGTATTTCTCCCATAGCCAGTGGGGGCTTCTCAATCCCTGGATACAAGGCCCAGCAGAGCAGGCACAGCCTGTTCCACATTACTGTTTCTGCAGAGATAATGTCTTCTATGGGCTCCCGGTAACTTCTGTCCTGAGCTTTGTCTCACTAAACATTAAATGATGTAGGATTTGTCAGAACTAATGTACTCTGGCGTGCATGTCTGTCTGCTACTGTTTTGGTTTAGAAGATCATCAAGCTGAAAGCTGAAATAACTGATGATGTGAATATATTACAGCTACCACCGAACTCTGAAGTTTATGGGCTCCTGACTGTCCTTATGGATTGGATCTTAGATGAGCTCCTTAGCAAACTCAAGAAACAAGAAGAAAGAGAGGACGGCCAGAAACCTCAGTGTAGCAGAAGAACCTACATCCAGGAAAGTGTTTGAAGGTAAAGGGACTTGAGTTTGCTCTGGTTCATGTGTTTTCAGATTCACGTATATACTGACTGATTTTATTGTGAGAGTAGAAAAGGTCAGCCTGTTTTGTATAGACCTGGGATAGAGCAATGAAAGCAGAATGACAGTTACTAAGTCAGTATTAATCCCAGCAGTCAGATGGAATGGCTGCATTGTCACTTATAAAACAGAGCCGTTGTTTTGAAGGAGAAGTGTCGTGTTCAGTCTCAACTTGTAAGTTTCAGCCTGTCTTTTATTACCTGTGGTTTTTGCCAGCTGGTGATTTATCTTGTATGTTGTGTGTAACACTGCATAGAATTCATGTTTTCCTACAGAGATTCTCACACCTAATTAAAAATGTTTTCATGTCTACGTTGGATGTCAAAGTTTCAGATAATGACTCATAACAGATGATGCTATGCTCTACTGAAAGCCCTTCCTTCCATCTCTCTGGGGATAACAAGGCTTGGAAACCAATGTGGTATTCTTTATTGCTTTCCTTCATTCTGTGCAGTTTGTAGGCATTGGCATTGGCCTTGATAGTTGAGTTCACACACCGTACCTCTGCTTTGCATGCAAACCTGATTAAAACTTAAAATCTAAGTAAGGAGGTAATTCTTTTATCTCTAGAGGACCTGACCAGTGAGTGTTCGCACATGCAATCTGACAAACTTCAGGAGTAATTTGAGATTTTGGTTTGGTTTGTTTGGGTTTGGTTTTTGGAGTCTTGTTTTCACTTGTAGCCTGCTCACATGCTAAGCTGACATTCTGCATGTAACTTCGCCTTTGTGTGTTTTTACAGCTTCTGCCTGTGGCTGCGGAGCAGCTCCAGTGCATGTCGTTTGTGAATCCTAAACTGCACATGCCCCTGATGAGACTGATATACTGGTTTGTAAGGCAGCTAGACAATGATACTAAGGTAAATTCTCTGCAGATATTCAGGCATTTTGTATTTTAAGTACACATAGAAAGTGGACATTTTCAGGGTGTATGTATAATAGAAACCTGGCTGTCTTTGCTAAACATCAATTTGTAACAGAGAAATGGAAAAGTATGGCAAAAAAAACTTCTCATAAATGGAACTTTCTGAGATTTTATTGATTTTTGCATAGTCTATGAAAACATATTTTTACGTACGTATGCAATCGCTGTTGCAGTAGTGTCTAAGCATCTCAGGAAATACATTTTTATAAATGTGCTTAGCAGAGTTGGCAGTTAGGAAAGGAAACACATTTTTGTTCACTTCATGTGCGAGATTAGCTGAAATTGATGGCAAAGTGTGGCAGAGCAGCATGGGAAGTAATATTTCTGCACAGTCTGCGATGAAAATTTGAATTACTGTACCTTCCCTGAACGGCATTCTGAACATTCATGTTTAGATCTGCAAACGCTTTTGCAGCTTGTGACTTCAGGCATCTGCACAGGGCAGCGTAGGTTGCACTGATTGAAATGGGGTTTCCTCTGCAAGCAGGGGCAGCTCAAATAAAGTCAGCATATCACGGGCCCTCTTTCCCTAGTCTCTTTGTGCAGTTAGTGTTGATAAGGCCCTGTGCTGATGGCATTCAGTTGCTTTTGTAATGCAAGCAGTATCTTCTATGCAGATTCTGTTGTGACACATGATCGAACAATTTGGTATTTCACACGTAATCCTTAGGGGAACAGAGTAGATGGGAGCTTCGTGTGCTTTCATGTTTACACTCAACATGCGCACTGTTTGATTCAGGACCCAACAATGGCAGAAATGATTATGAGACTTGCTGAAGATATTTTCACAGGCATAAGGAATAATGGAGATGTGCACAGTTCTTCCAGCCGCTGTGCAAAGAGTGAATCAAAATCAGCACTCTTCTTTACAAGTCCCTTTATGCCTATGAGGTTTCTGTCAACTATGGTTGTGCTTACAATAGAGACACCAGGTAAGCTCTGGGTTTTACTGAATCTTTTCATTATGATTCTATGATTCTGTGATTTTTTGATCCCTTTTAGTTTTTCCTTTTAGTTTCTCTCATCTGTATTTTTTTTCCAGGCGTGTTACCTGGACAAAGTCCAACAGTTCCATGATACCATAGTGTCCGTGATGCTTTCCTAGTGAAGGGAGTTTCACTTGCACGATACTTCCTTGTACAGCCAAATGCACTGAAACAAATACGAACCTTGCTATTATTCATTTCATGTTGTAATTTCTGTGGCCATTGTAATACAATTTATTTTAATCAGAGAGATGGCCAAAGTGATAAAGGAGAACACAGATGATGGTAATTGTTTCAAGCAGGTGCTACAGCAGTAGCCAAGATCTTTAGTGCGTATAATGGTACAGCACTTCCTCTTCTGTCAAGTGAAAAAAGTAGCACATTTCAACTGTTCTAGAATATCACTGTCCTCTTTAAGCTGGTAGATTTTTCACCTTCCCTTGAAAGGCTGGTCAGCTGCAGTGCCAAGCATTTCTTTTCTGGTATAGTTAGCTATAATGTTCTACTTCTGCCATTATAGATCCATGGACAGATAGATCACATAGATGTGTGGTGTTCATGGGTACGTCTGAGAAAACCAGGGGTGGAATAGCACATTGGGCTTCAACATATATCCTGCTTCCCTCGAGATGTCGGTCTCAGCAGATGGCATTGTAATTAAACTTTTGTCACTGGATAAACTTTTTTCCTTTGTACTTTACCAGGTGATCAGTGCTATTCCAAGATACTGAGAAAGATTTCACATCAGGAGATTAAGAAGATTTGATTGTTTCCCTTGACCTAATACCATTGCATCGTTTAGTGCACTGCAGAACGAATGGACGGCTGCATGAAATACGTGCAGCAAAAGTTAAACTACAGCTTTGGATGGAAAGGAATGGCAGTAGCTGCTGTCCTGAAAGTCATGGCTCTTATTCAGATGAATGACCCTTTACTCCCTCAACAGAGGCTTCCCAGATGTTGAAGCCTACATGGTCTGAAACTATCCAGTTTCCAACTTCTTTTCACTCTTAAGGAAGATACTGGAAAGGTTTTGTGTTTTCTTTGGTGTGCAAGTTGTAGCTGGCCTTTTTGTCCACTCCCAACTGTTTTTTAAGGAAGAAGATGAGGCAGAGGATGTCTTTAAGGTTAGAAACATTCATCATCATTTCAGCCATTTGACTTTTTTTTTGGTGGTATATATTTGTTTAAGTAATTCTGAGGATAAATATTCACATATTACTTATCAGAACTGTGACTAAAAATTGTATTGCTTGTTTTCTACTCTCTTTCAGTGAACTACCTGGAGCAGGCATTCTGCTGTGATACTGAGATCGGTTTTATAGCAGACCCCCACTTGTCTCAGATCAGGTCCGTGTCCGTACCAACAGAGGTACCTCAGAACTGGCTGCTGCTCACACATATTTCTAAAAAGCAAAAGCTTTCACAAACGATACAGAAACCTACCACAGCTCAAGGAGACGCTGCAGAACCACCTCTGTGAGACACCTCTGTGGGCTCATCTGCTGAACCCATCAGGAAACATCTCAGCCAGCTGCAAATGGCATTCCCCAGGCCTGCTGTGCTGTGCCAAAGGCTGCAGTCTTCACCAATTCTGATTTCGGATCTACCTTAAACTCGGATTCTGCTTTTTGGGACGTGTCTGGTTTTGTGTTCTTTCAGCTCAGAGGGGTTACCCTGACATCTGCAAGACCCATTGTTTTGGGATTTGCTGCCGTTCCCAGGGAGTCATGCAGCATCACAGCAGCTAAGCTCCAGTCCCTTCCCCAGTCTCAGTGGGATCAGTCCCTGTGCTGACAGAACTAACTCCACTGTGGTGCAGAAAGTGCCACTCCTTTATTCCTTGCAACATGCACCAGGTGACATGACAAGCAAGCGCACCCTCTCAGAGTTCAGGATCTACATTTGAACAGTTCTGACATGCATATTTCGTTGGCATACAAATCCATTCTTTTTCAAGGACTCAGATATGTGCTAATGTGCCTTTGGATGCCCAGTGCTACCTAGGGTGGTCGGCTGCCCACCTATTATTTCCCATTTCCCACTATCAGCTTTACTATGGGACTTCTGACCCACTGCCATCCACTTTCCCCATTTGGAAGATTCCCATTGATTTTTAGGACACAGTGAGCCACTTTTCAACAACAGTGCATGTGGAGCCCGAGGGAAATGTCCTTGCACCGCTTGAGGCAAAAGATACATTATTCTATTATGTCCCCAGCACAAAATTATTGAGGAAAACAAGATATTTGCCCACTCAAGCTGAAATGTAAAGGTTTCAGAACTATCACTCGTGGATTCCTTTTGCTAAACTAGTATACAGGTTCTTAAACTAATGGACTAATCCTATTGGTAAACAAACCAACTTATATCAGCAGAGAGTAGAACAATTCAGATGTTTGCTCTGTGATCTCTTTTGTCTAAAGCTTCTTCTATGGAGGTTGTGGCATTATGAACAGTAATACATTACCCTCTGGTTAGATCTAACATGCCACGTGCACTCTGCTAAGTCTTGAGTAACAGCACATCAAGCAGTAACTGCTGTTGCAATGCCACTTTCAGTACTTGCACCTCTTGTGAGTTTAACTCTTCAAAAGCATGTCTCGTCTAATTTGACAACATGTGGACTTGCTAGGTAGTGTTTTCAAAGATCTTTTGATGTTTTGCCCAGACCATATCTAGAGCAAATATGTTCTCTCATATCATAGAGATTCTCTGTCCAGCGGTCATCTCTGAACTGAACTAACACTCAATTTGGGCAGTTTTTACAGATTACTGTACCACACTGCAACTCTGCACGTTGCTCTAAGGTTAAATACGAATAGAATTTTCCACTTGACCATCTCCAAAGCAGTCTAAATGGTTCAGAATAAAAACTGATTTGGCCAGTTCACATATTGATACAGTCTACAGAATTTTCAGAGAGCAGTGTGTATAGGATAGCCCACAATATAAACTACAAGAAGGGCAACCCCAGCACATACACACCTCTTATCGAAGCTTAGACGCTTTCCATCAACCATGTGTCTAATGGAACTCATGGACTGGTGTAACAATTAATGACTCCATGACACTACATCACGTTGCAAAGGGCTTGATGATGGGTTTCTTCTGTGACCACGTTTAATGGATAGTAGATAGGTCCCTAGGTTCATTTCCCAGTCTGTTAGGCAGTTGGATATACCATGGAGGAGTCACACGCAAATCATCATCAGGTTGATAAAGGGAGTGAACGAAGGGGTCAAAAGGAATGGTACCACAGTGCAGGGAGTGCTGGTGAGCCAGGATGACCTGCAAAACCTGTTTGTGTTGACCCAAGTGTGAAGTTTAACAAATCTGAGAACTGACATCACCACCTACAACGAACAAACAAAATACTATTAAGAAGCACACTCTGGGAAGCAATCAACGACAAAGCCAGCTGCCAAGGGTTAATGCTTGGCATGTGAATTCCGATAAAATAAGATGGGAGTCTGGGTTGGTTGGTTTTTTTGTTTGGTTGTTTGGTTGTTTTTTTCCTTTGTGTGTGATTTCATAAGTTTGTTTTTTAAATAGTCCTCACTTTCTTCAAAAAATAATTTAAGAATTACCTCAAGCTTCAACTTTGTCAGGCATGGCACTATTGAACTTCCGACTCCAGATAAGCTTATTTTAGCATTTTTATTTCAGAACTCCAAGAACAGCACAATTCTAGTCTAAGAATTATTCCTTTTGCACTACTGTTGGGAAAAAAAAAAAAAAAAAAAAAAAAAAAAAAAAAAAAAAAAAAAAAAAAGAAGAAGAAGAAAGAAAATGCTTTATCAGTAGAAATTCCTCAATTAAATTCCAAAAGGGAATTTCACAGTCACTAAACATTTGCTCAGATCCTCTTGATATATCTCATAAAGAAGGATCATTGGGACTCAGCTCCATTCTAGGTATTTCCATTAGTCTACTTGTGGCCCTGTTTTGCTTGCTCGTGACTCACGCTCTGAAGAATTTGCTTTTTCAAAGTGCCATACTTGGGCTTCAGAGATGCTCTGCTCAGGAAAACACATTTCCATTTCAAGAACAAACACTCTCATCTTTTTAAGTTTAATAAAAGCTTTAAAACCCAATGAGATGAGAAAAGCAATGCAAACTGTAGCAACACAGTAACACCAGGGTGCAGATTATCTTCAAACATCAAGATTTCATGGGCTCATTTCTTGTTGACAGTACAATGCTCGTACATTTCTTAAAATCTAACCAACCAGCTTTCCCTCGATCCTGCAAAAATGCATGCACAGATTGATTTACAGCCTCATTTCATCTAATGGATATTCTAAGGAAAACCAGGCCTTTATTTTTATCCAGTTGCATGTCAGGGGGATCAGAACACCTGCCTATGGTAAAATACCACACAACATGCAGCGATAATGCCCAGCCTGTCTGCCACAGAGACTCTTGCAACCTTCTTCCCTGGTGGTCAATTTGCAAATACTCTGGACTGTTTGTTGCTGTAAAGAAACTGCAACAAAACCAGTGCATCCTGAAACCATCAGATCTATTGGGAACCTGCTGAGCTGGGACTTCTCCAGGAAAGGTGGTGGCCAGGAAACACCAGCATCTGAGCAGCTATTTCATTTGGCCTGTGCTCCCTGCATCTTGCCCAGAGGGCTCTCCAGCACGGAGCAGCAGGGAGTAGAAAGGAAGTTGAGTTGGTCACATTTCTTGAAATGATACCGTAGAATAAATACGTATCAAACTTCTAAATCTTGTTTTACTGACAAACTTTATTATCACTAGGCTGTCACGTGAAGAAAAACACCTTAGATTAGCTTTCAAGTACTCACTGGCATTAAAGTTGTTCCTCTTCATGTAAATCCTTTGAAGGTCCTGAGGCAAACACTGGAGCAAAAACATATAAATAAGAGAACCAAAGCAGCTCATGGAGTGGCACTGCAGACTGCTGCTCAGGCCAGCTCCCGTACACCCTTCCCATGCAGTGCAGTGAGGCTTCTCACAAGGAGATCAGCCTTCCAAAATGCACAGGAAATCAACAGAACAGAAAGGTCAGCCACAAAATTCAGCAGTTGCTGGAAGCAGAGTTGTCTTATTTTTCACAATTGCTTGAAATGACATACATTGCTCTTCACACATGTCCAGTGATGGTGACTTACGAGGAATACAGGAGCATCAGCAATCACACCCAGCCCATGGTGTTGAGTGGAACAGCCAAGGGCAAAGCAGAGGCTGGGGCAGTGTGACAGCTCATCCTTGAGGGGACTGAGGACTTCCCTCACAATTTTCCACAAGTTAACTGCACAAAAAGGAGCAAACAAGTGAAGGAAGCCAAGCAGTATTTTATTGACTCCCACAAGACAGATATGGATTGCATACAACCCTGGAAAACTTCTTACTTTTTAAAATCCTGGAATTATAAACGAGAGAACTCATTCCTCATAAATAACCTGGCACCATTCCTTCATCAAAAGATTGTGACATGGAACAGATTTCCTTTACAGTTTCATTAAAATTATTCATTTGAACAGCTTAAAAAACTATGTCTATAATAATACTTAAATATATTGCTCATATTTGTGACTTAGTAAAAAAAATAGTTTGAGCTAATACTTTCCTAGTGTTCAAAAAAATCCAAAGAGAGATCAACGTCTCATTGAGTAATTCAGAAAGATGGGTAAAAGTTATTTGTTTGAAATTATAAACAGACCTCATTTATCAACAGACTGAGTCCCTTAAAAATGTGTGTCTCACTTATTATTAATGCTAATGATCCCACAAAAATGCACACAGAGCAACCAGCTTTCCCTCAATCCTGCAAAATATACGCACAGATTTATTTACAGCCATAAAGGCATTCCTGCAACATTCACAAGATGGGACTGATCTCAATAGTAAATGCCCAAGCATTTGCAAATTCTGACCAAAAATAATTTGATTACTTTTAGCTTTAGAATAAGTCAGTCTGAACCTCAGTGAGATGACAATGGCAAAGGCCCAGACTGCATCCAGAAACTGTTGCCCTCCTGCTTCGTGGGGCTGGCAGAGGCCATGAGAGCACTCCCGGTTGTAATGCAGAAACAGACAGTACAGCTTAAGCTGCCAACAAAGCTGAATCAACACAGCCTGTCTACTACAGCGCACATTTGTTCCACTGGCACCTGGAAAACTTGGTAGCCTCTGGAAGCATCAGTCTTTTCTGAAGGGATCCGTGGATTTGCTTGCCTTCCTGCAGTGCTTGCTATTATCCGTACTACCATCAAAAGCACACCAATTGCATTTCCACGCACCACTGCCAAGACACTAATCCAGAGGCTGAAACTAACACACTAGTGATTTATCAGGCCTGACCTTTTTTGAAGTTGAAAACGGGTTCCTACTTGGGAAATAACAAAGCAGCATGTCTCCTTGACGTTCATGATAGGCCAGAAGTGCTTTCTACAAAGTCTCCAGTGGTCCAAGTAGTCGGTAATCCCCCAAGAGATGCTTGGTCTGAGGTATGGTAACTTCAGTGACAGCTTCAGAAGGCAAAGGCTTTAGCCATAGGGCTGGCTGAAGAATTCCTCTGCTCCACTTCACTTCCCCCACAAATGTGCCAACACAACCCAAAGCTGCATCTCTGACCCCATGCAGGTCTCAAAACAACCCTTGACTTCAAAGTATGGACCAGCCCATGGATCTGATGTCCTGGGCAGCTCAGGCAAGAAGTGGGGATGTAGAGCTGAGGGACAGGGCCCCTCAGCTTAGACACAATTGGCTTGGGTTTTGTGTCAGAAACTTCTGTGTCAAGGAACATCTCCTTCACTGTTTGCAAAAGAATGATGATCACCAAGGGGCTTTCCAAAAAGCAAGCATGACACTTGAAAAGGTATGAGCCACAGGATGGGTTTGGACATAGACTTTGGGAGCAGATAACTGGTTTCAGACATTCTCTAATCCACACCTAAATATCATATACTAAAAAGAGTTTTTAATAGTGCCTTTAGTACACCAGCTAATCAAACAAATCTCAAAATATTTTCTTTCTATTTTACATTTTTACATAAAGCTGAAGTGTTTACACCTTTATGAAGAAGACCTAACTAACTGTCAAAGCAAATTAAACCACATTTAAGAGCAACTTACCCAATTAGTTTCATGAAGACCATCACATATGTAAAGCCAAAAGGTAATGAAATCTTGAAAAGGACACAACAACTTGAATGAAAGCAGAAGAGAAGTTTTAACAACCTTTTTGTCCATACAATAGCTTTTCATTTCTTTAAGAAGAGAACAATTAATGTTCACTGAATGACTTTTTTTTTGGCCATTCAAGCTTAGTGACCTCAAAATGAGCAAATTTTCCTTAGTTGTCATGTTGTAATTATTATTGTAATTCTAATGAGTTCAAAGGAGAGTTCAAAGGATATACAAATCACCTACATCTAAACAGAGTTCTGCACATTATAGACTAAACTGCTTAACTTACAAATAATCATTTTGTTGTTTCCAGTTTACAATGGTTTAAAAAAAAAAAGACTTCACAATGTGTGTAAATGGGAGGTAAATGTATTTTTAAAACCAGAATAGAAAGCTGCATGTTAAAAATGGGATCATAGACTAATAAATACATACATCAAAGACATGAATTTCTCAGCAGCTGGTTTTAAAGAGCAAGGAAGTGGGGAAAACTACTTGTCCAGACTTCATTCTGGCCCAGTGGTCTAGCTACATGCTAGCAACATCTAGCATGTATGATGATGTAGATGATGCTAGCAACATCTGCAATTCAAAAACAACTTAAAAGAGGAGAAGAATCATCTTTGTTGCCTATTTTCCTCTTACAAAATTAAGCTACTTCTTACAAGTGTGGTGTAAAATCTGAATAAATATTTATTTCTTCGTGCACTTGATGACATCAAATTAAAAAAGCAATTATTTTAACCCAGAAAAAATGAGTCATTGTATACTGTAAGGACAGACAGCCTTACTGCAGATTTTCTACAGTAAAAGTTTTTCTAGAAATACACCAGAAATTACTTTCTCATAACAAAATACACAATTATGTGTCAGATTATCATTGTGTTTCAATACTTAGGCAAAACCAAAACAGTTACTACCAAGTTTTGAAAAAGAAAGAACAGTAAAAAGATGTTTTAACAGGTATGGAGATGCCAGAAAGCAATGCTGGACACCAGGATTTCCAAAGCGACTCCCCTTCCAAACTGATGTGCAGACTGTGAATTAGACTGTGAGTGAAAACTGATCCTGTTCTATGGGTTTCTCCACCCATGCTCCAAGTCCTGCCTTCAGGAATGCTTTAAATAAACACTCTTTGGCAGTTTGATACTCAGTGGCTCCTTGCTTGGTTTCATGGTACAGGTTAGGCTTGAAGATCCTCCTGGAAGCACAAGAGGTCTCCATTCCTCTGAATAAGAAAGTGGGCAGGCGAGGTAGGAAACCGGCTTGGCTCAGCAAGGACCTGCTGAGAGAACTGAGGGCGAAGAAAGGGGTGTACAAGCTCTGGAAACAAGGCTGTGTCACCTGGGAAGAGTACAGGAATGCCGTCCAGACTTGCAGACGTGGGATCAGGGAAGCCAAGGCGCAGGCAGAACTGAACTTGGCAAGGGACGTGAAAAACAATAAGAAAACCTTCTACAGGTACATTGCCCAGAAGAGACAGGCCAAAACGGGCGTACCTACTTTGGTAAATTTAAAAGGAGAACTGGCTTCAACAGATGAAGAGAAAGCTGAGGTGCTGAATGAGTTCTTCACCTCGGTCTTCACTGGTGGCCAGGATTCTAGTCTTTTTCACGTTCCTGAACCCTGCATCCCCAAACCTCTATGTGGGGACCAAGGAGGTAAATCCCTCCCCACTGTAAGGGCAGAGCAAGTCCGAGAGTGCCTCCTTAGACTGAATGAATACAAGTCTATGGGGCCGGATGGCGTGCATCCCAGGGTCCTGAAGGAGCTGGCTGAGGTGGTTGCCGAGCCGCTCTCCATCATATTTGAGAAGTCGTGGCTGTCAGGTGAGGTCCCGAACGACTGGAGGAAGGGTCATGTCACTCCCATATACAAGAAGGGGAGCAGGGAGGACCCGGGGAACTACAGGCCGGTGAGTCTCACCTCCGTGCCTGGGAAGATCATGGAACAGATCCTCCTGGACAACATGCTTGGTCACATAAAGAATGAGCATGTGATCCGAGACAGCCAGCACGGCTTCACCAAAGGAAGGTCATGCCTAACTAATCTTGTGGCCTTCTATGATGGAGTGACGGCATTGGTGGACGAAGGGAAGGCGACCGATGTCATTTACCTGGACCTGAGCAAGGCCTTTGACATGGTCCCCCACCACATCCTCATCTCCAAATTGGAGGGAAGTGGATTTGATGGGTGGACGACCCGATGGATAAGCAATTGGTTGAAAGGCCGCAGACAGAGGGTGGTGGTCAATGGCTCTATGTCCAGGTGGAGGCCGGTAACAAGTGGTGTCCCCCAAGGGTCTGTCTTGGGACCGGTGCTCTTTAACGTCTTTATTAATGACATCGATGAGGGAATTGAGTGCACCCTCAGCAAGTTTGCTGACGACACCAAGCTGAGTGGTGCGGTTGATACGGTGGAAGGAAGGGATGCCATTCAGAGGGACCTCGACAGGCTGGAGGGCTGGGCTCGGGTGAACCTGATGAGGTTCAACACGGCAAAGTGCAAGGTTTTGCATTTGGGCCGGAAGAACCCCAGGCACCTGTACAGGCTGGGAGGAGCGGTCCTTGAGAGCAGCTCGGCAGAGAAGGACCTGGGGGTCCTGATGGACGAGAGACTGAACATGAGCCAGCAGTGCGCTCTGGCAGCTCGAAAGGCAAATGGGATCCTGGGCTCCATCAGGAGAGGGGTGGCCAGCAGGGACAGGGAGGTGATTGTCTCTCTCTACTCGGCTCTTGTGAGGCCCCATCTGGAATACTGTGTCCAGGTGTGGAGCCCTCAGTACAAGAAAGACATTGAGATTTTGGAAAGGGTCCAGAGGAGGGCGACTAAGATGATCAGGGGGCTGGAGCACCTCCCCTATCAGGACAGGTTGAGGGAGTTGGGCTTGTTCAGCCTGGAGAAGAGAAGGCTGCGGGGTGACCTCATTGCAGCCTATCAATACCTGAAGGGAACCTACACCCAGGAGGGGAGTAAGCTCTTCAAAAGGGCTGATAACAGCAGGACTAGGGGAAATGGATCCAAGTTGAAGGAGGGAAGATTTAGGTTGGATGTTAGGGGGAAGTTCTTTACAAGGAGAGTGGTTAGGCCCTGGAACGGGCTGCCCAGGGAGGTTGTGGATGCCCCGTCCTTGGACGTGTTTAAGGCCAGGTTGGACGGGGTCCTGGGCAACCTGATCTGAATGTGTATGTTTGGTGGCCCTGCTAGGCAGGGGGGTTGGAACTACATGATCCTTGGGGTCCCTTCCAACCCGGGTGATTCTGTGATTCTGTGGACGAAAGCTGTGCAGATGAAAGAGACAAGAAAAGAAGAGAGCAAATGATTTATTCAGACCAACATTTGCAAAGCAACTGAATTATTAAAATAGCAATTAGAAAAGGTAATGAACTACTCAACCAAATGTACAGGCAAAGGCAACAAGCCAAAAGCACAATATAAATTCCAGCCATTCTAGCTCTGTATTCAGTTTCACTGCAACTATCCACACTTCCCCTCTTGCAAGCCATGCCCTCCTGTAGAACCAAACCACATACAGAGACAAGCAATCTTTGGACTTCACTTTTCAGCAGTGCTGTGGTAGTTCCACTACACTTAGCATGCCTTTAGCTTCTTCTGGATTACCTCTGTCCTTTGGCAGAGAAAATCTAGACACTGAAAAGCAGCTCGTGTATACTATTTGTCTCTTTTCTTTCTAAGGACAGAATGAAATTTCTATAGGCTGGGTTTCAGCGCAACTGGGATTATATTTCCAAAGAAATTAAAATGAGAAGGCAAAAAGAAAGGAGGTAAGAGCTTTTGCTTACTGAACTATAACCAAGGATTATCAGACCCTCGCATGCATTTTGTACCAGGCGTTATACAACTGAATAACCTAAACGAATGTGTTATTTTCCATTACGGTGCGGACTGGTAGCTAATGTCAGGCTCAGCTTAAGACAGGTGCAAAAAATAGCTTCTGAATACAGAAAGATACACATGGAAATGCCATAAAGAATAAACTGGAAGTGAAAAATGTTCCATGCTGGAATATATACCTTTGCATGAACATGCATCCAGTGGCTGTACAAAGCATGCTTACAGAGGCGAGATGCAAGCCCCATTTCATCTTTGCCATTTGTAGCATTAATAACTTCAAGACCACTGTCTCCCACTGTCCAATTTACACTGAAATTTGGTTCTTTCCCTGGTTGGCGTGCTTCTGCATTGCTAATACCTGAAAGAAGAGAAAATTAATGACAACAATAAACACTAACTGCTGATCATTCTTCTTACTAGGCTACTGAAATCACACCACAAGCAGTTCTTCCTTATGGGGACATTCTCCTGCAGATTTTTCACCAAATCATGGAAATACTGCCATGTATATTTCATTCTCATTGTGATTAAAAATCCCCTCTCGCTCTGTCATTCCTAGCTCAGCAGGTAAGCATCGGGGGGAGAAACAAGAAACCAGCTTTCTCAGTGGAGGATTACGTAGAAGACTGTAGCAGAGCTCCATGTGGACAGTGATATTCGCACCTTGCCATGTTAGCCTGGCTTTGGCTGGGATAGAGTTAGTTTTCTTCAGAGCATCTGGCACTGTGATGTGTTTGGAACACAGGATGAAAATGACATTGATAATACACCAACATTTTTAGTTGCCGAGCATTGCTGCGCCAAATCAAGGACAGTTCCGTTTCTGACACTGTTCTGCTAGTGAGGGGGCCAGGAGGCACAAGGAACAAAACAGGACAAAACCAGGAGCTGATCTAAGCTGGCCAAAGGGATATTCCATACCAAGGGTGCCATGCTCAGCAATAAAAGCTGCAGAAGCTGGCCACAGGAGCTGCCTTCACTCTGTGTCCAGCAGGGCATTGGTCAGCTGCTGGTGAGCAGCCTTCCTCACCTTTTTTTTTTTTTTTTCTTTTTAATTTCAACTTATTATTTCTTTCACATTAAACTGTCCTTTTCTCAGCCCAGGAATTCTCCCACGTTTATCTTTCTCAATTCTCTTTTCCACCCTACTGAGGGGGAGCGAATGGGCCGCCAGGTGGTACTTAGCAGCTTGCTGGGTTAAATGACAACATGCAATATCTGGTCTGGTTTACAGGGCAAACCAATTCATGAGTCATTGACCTGCAAATAACTATGAAGAAGAAATGCTGCTGGAGTACTGCACAAGGTAATCGTTGCCCTCAAAGCCCACTCACTGGCAACACTAGCAGAGTTCCGGACAGTGCAGATCCAGCAAAGCTTCCCTAGCTGTAACTGTCCCATCAATTCCCTTTCACTCTACTGCTCTAAGAGTTCAAGTAGCTAAATGTATGGTTCCCTATGTCTGCACTTTAAAACCAGTGCAGAATGATGAACCCTCATCATGTCTCAGCACAAACAATTAGAGTTCAGCTAACAGGTTGTAACTGCAATCTTATTTAAAGCAGTCAATCCTATTTAGAAGTGTTTTTTCACTTTCCCTCGTAAAAAAATGGAGTTAGATCAGAGCAGTAGTGTGAGATGACAGAATGTCTTGCAAACTAAGGCATGAAGGCATCCACATTTCAGTAGCTGTAGAGTATGTTTCATTAGAGTTACCATTATTTCTACATAAATATGACTGCCTTCAAAGGTAGTGCAGTGCTGCTTCCATAAATGTTTTACATGTTCAAATGCAAGCCTTAGTGCCTGAAAGACAAGCTGGGAACCAGTAACGCTTCAGTTTTACTCCCTCATTATAGCTGTGAGAAGAGGAAAGGGTCAGAGGGGGGTCTGACCTCACTCTGGTTCTCATCAGCAGAGGATGTCTCACCTGAGAGCACTTCCTTCCTACCAACTGCACAGGGGCATGGTGCAACTAGCACACATAGCCAGAGGTGCTTGGGCATCCAAGTTAGACAAAGTAAGCCCCAAGCTCAGCATCCTATGCAGAAAGTCAAAACCAGCAGACACTTGACTCTTTTCTCATAAATCCAGCTGTGCTTCAACTGCCTCTCCACTTCACATGCTCATTACTGCTGAAGATGCCCAGAAACAGCAACTGAAGGACTCCAATGTCACAGCCCATTTTCTGCATGTTTCAGGAATGCTCTCAACACGTCCCCAGTGCTCTCAGGCAGCAGCCAGGGCCACCAGCACAGCGAGTGGTTTAAGTTTCACTTAAGTTTAAGCACTGTGGAATGGCTGTGCAGCACGGTGGCCTCACACACATTACAGGGGTGGTGAAACTTCATATGTCTCAATTTCTCATGAGGAGGGGAGGAGAAAGGGACGGGAGACAGGGGTGTTTTTTTCTTTTTCTGATAAATAAGAATCCCATTTTTACTTTAATATAACTCTTTGAAAGTTTATTTTGTATCTAGTCTGAGTCTCTGCTAGGACTTACATCTAAAATAATCTAGTAAATTTGTATGAATTCAACATTAGCATTGCGGCAAGATGTGTTTCTTGATGGTATTTGAAATACAACCTAACAAAGTTAAGTCAGCCTAAAGCAGATAAGCACAGGACTCGTTTATTGGCCCTTAAAGCACTTAATGGTCTTAAAGCACTTCTGGGTCCCGCACCCACTTGTAGGATGCAAAGATGAAAGTATGTGAGAGCTGTGAGGTCCTAGATGCAAAATTACAAAGCAAAATTCAGATAACCAGTTCCTCACTTACTAAATGAACATTTTGAAATATTGAATTTTCTGATGCTGATGTGTTTTTATGCTTGGCTTATTTCGACCTTGTCGCTGTCAGTCACCGACAGACAGTATGCCAAGGAAATAATAAACAGTCCCACCATTCCACATTTGCTTAAAATAGGAGTTGAAAAAATGGAATTGGAATGACAGTTTCCTTTATTTTTATTTTCCAGTTTCTTTCAGGTGAGATTGTCACAACTTCTGCTGTTCATTATGAATGGTTGCCAAAAAATCCATGCATTGAGTCACATGAAAACTGGAGTGGATCATGCACAACTGCTTCTGTGCCACTAAAGACCAAACACTGCAGAGCAAACAAACCCTACCACTCCACGAGTCACATAATAGAAGGTCTACACATAAAAGAACTATTAATTGAGAGCAGAAACAAAAAGAATCTAAACTCTGACTCTTCATATGCATGTAAATTCAGGCTTGTTTTATGAAGCTGATGTGAAACAGTCACTTGCTTAAGGCAGCACATACTGGAGAACTTATCAAACCTACTGAGGCAAGAGTAGGCATGGCTACCACATGAGAAATGAGTCCATCACATTTTTAATTTAACTTAAAAATATCTGTGCTTTTTCTTTACTTTTTCTTGTTTCACGTGCCACTGAACAGTATCAGTCAGTATCGCAAAAAAGGCCTTTTGCTCCTTTTCTTATTACTGTGAAAAAGCAATATTTCCATTTAAAAAACAAAATTCTGCCCTACATTTTCCTTTAGTGAGCGATTCCCTCCCCAGACCAACACATCCAGAGTGTGAGCAATTCTTTCAGCAAACACTGGAGACAATTTACATTTCTCTACTGCCTTGCTCATGCAGTGGAGGCTGTATAGAAGCGATTTTCAAATAAAGATGGCATCAAATATAACATCCAAAGTGCAGTGTATTTCAGCAGCAGTTACACAACTGCATTTCTTAGGTCATTTTGATGTCATAACAAACAAAAATGACTCTGAATTTCAAGTACACTTAAATGACACCTTGGTAAGCAGCACTTATCTGCATGAACCGTGGAAAAATGCCAAAGGAGTCTCTGCAGGCAGATCACAGGCAGCATGAACAGGAAACTAAGGTTGCAAAAGCAAAGCATCTCACAGTCATTTAGGTAGATCATATCTTCTCTCTCAAGGGCTAGACATGAACGCAACACAATTAACTGAGACTAGTAATGGGGAGGAAAGATAGGATAGAAAGTAGAGTGTTTCATTCTCCTTTGAAAAGTGTTACAACTACAATATTTTAGAGAACATCACTCTGAACTTCTTGGATATTCTTATAACCAGGTCTAATAAGCAAAATCAAAGGTCACCACTTCTTTGGGCCAGCGTGTACATACTAGCAAAGCCTGACAGAGCTCGCAGCAAGTTTCATCCAAAGGAGGTAAGGGGCTAAAAATACCAAAGTGGAAGAGATGATAAGTGCCAGGAAACTCCAAAAATCACCAAAGAGTCTGCTGAAGGATTTTTTTTCTTTTTTTTTGTAAAAAGCAAATGAGCTAACTCAATAAAATTAAAAAGCAAACATAGTAGTCATTCAGAGAGCTGCTGAAGCATGAATATTTAAAATCTTCAGAAATTCCTTCCATGGTTGTCAACATCTTATTGAATACAAAATATGAACTGAGTTTTTGCATCTAGACTGTCTGCAAAAGAGCATAGGTACATTCACAGATTGGAGCTTCTCTTCAAGGCAGATGAAATTAACTAAAGATAAATAACTGGTAATACATATGAGGAATTTCCTGCACTCTCAGCTGGAAAACTGCTGCTCTGATATGTATGCTTCCAATTAACTTGATGGGGAAAGGATGTATAACTAGAAAATCTCCTATGAAGAAAGAAAGAACATTTGATGGAAAGACTATTTTTACCAGTAGAGTAGGTATCTTCATCTTAACGCAACTGTCCCTGCAGACACAAAAGTCATCTTGTAAGAGATTAAAAAACAGCTCTTAGAATGTTTTCTCAGCTAAATATTTCCATTTAAATATTTCGGGAGACAGTGGGGAAAGACAGAATGCCATAACTGAACAGCTATTTCTTTTTTAGTTGACTACATTATTAAAAACAAGTAATGATCCCACAGTGGCGCAAATAAGGGAGAGAATGAAATTTGGGAGAGCTACTCCTGCTGTGCTTATTTCCATGTAAGAGTACACTGTGAAATAAGTGAGTCAAACAGTAGATGTGTAGCTACACCTAGGCCCCAGTTGAATCCAACATCACAGATCAGAAAACTAGCTTTCAAGACTAATCCAGCACAAGAAAATCCATCAGACTAATTCTTGTAAGTGTCTCCTCTCAAGCAAGGCTCCTGTGCATTTTGAGATATGCATTTTCATGAAACTCAATAGCTGAGAACACTTCTGAATTCTCTCTACTGCCCAGTGAGTTCTGGCTGAGCTGTTTAAACAGATGATGCTGTGTCATGACAGACAGTCATCTAACACTATTTCTGAACAAAAGATTTGTACAAAGCCAAGGTGCCCTGCTCCAAATTTGCTGTCTTGAAGAATTTCTTAAAATTCCCAGACATCAGATATCAGCAACACTCCACACATCAGCTATTAGGTCAATATAACAATAGAATGTTTGGAACTGTGCACGTTGTCTCATTTACTTACTTGCTACTATAAGGATATACATGTCACTTAAAATTATAGTACGTTTTGGTCCAGGGAATCCTTACGAAATAAATTAAATACATAACAAGCTCCCTATGTTCATTTTTAAAAAATGTCATGTTTAAAATGTTCATGTTTAAAATGTCAAACTTCAAACATGCTTTAAAATACTGGTCTTTTTTTTTTTTTTTTAAACTTTTTTTCCTAGAAAATAAACAAATGTGACAAAAGCCTGGCTCTACAGAACAACGCAATACACACAACGACAGGAAGTATAACAGATCTCAGTTTTAAACCTTTCACAACATTAGTGTAATTAGCTTTTTTTTTAGATTTTAAGACACTTTAGAACTTCACTTTTAACTTACTTAAATTATTATTTTATTAAATTAGTTCAAATACTCTCAGCCCCACTAGAGTCTAGAATCTGTGTGGTGCTAAAGAATAATGCTTGAAGTTTCAACAGCAGCTGCTGGTTACTTGCCAGGGTTGGCTGTTTGGCTGTTCTGCTGTCTGCCAGCTAATACTTAAAAAGGTATAAAAATATTTCTCCAGGACATTCCAGCAGGCTCTAAATGCAGCATTTGTGCATTAACTATGAAGTGAAAATAAAAATATTGTGACAGCTAGGTCATGCAAACAAGTTGGGTGTCGTGCTAACTAAAACTAATTCTGCAACCAACAGAGATGGATAACAAAATAAAATACAATCAG
>NW_024967189.1:0-1212 GCF_019238085.1 Lagopus leucura
ATTTGAAAATCATATTTATTCAGCTCTCCTTACGAGATCTCACAGAGGAAAAGCTCTTCGGGCCAATGACAGAGCGGAGGAACCCGCGGCTCCCATCGCCTCACATCGACGAGCAAACCTCAATCCGACCCAATGTGGGAGACGGAGGCATTCAGCTCTCGCTTAAAACCCCACTGCAGGAGTTTTTTACCTGCTTAAGCGCTTCTCCCATTCCACCCCCCACCTCCCCCCCCACCCCCACCCCCTCTGTCTGTTGCTAAGAATTCCTGTCTCTCCAGTGTTGGAGGTACGGGTAATAGACAATAAATTCCGAGGTGCAATTAAAGCTCTGAACGATTTCTTTAAGTGTGCCACGGTGCCCTTTATTTTTCCCCCCCAAATTTCAGGTCTCCCCCAGACGAAGCCATTTCTGCAGATGTACCCGAGCAGCAGCGAAGCCTCACGCTGAGGCATTCCAGGTTAGCTCGGTTTTGGGTGTGATATGAAACGCGGGTCAAGGGAAGGGGAAAAAAAAATTCCCAGCGAAGAAAATTGAAAAGAAGAGCGAGAAAACAAGCCTGAACCCAGAGAGGCGAACTGTACACCGCCTGGAGAAACATATTTCTATACTTCTCCCTTTACATTTATTATGTTTCTGTCAGACACCCTGTAATTAGCATAGATAACTATAGTTGCAAGCTCCAAGTTGTGTCTGCAAATCCTATTGTCTGGCTGCTCCGGTTGCACACCAGCGAGCTTGGAAGCGAGCACAAGGTGTTAAGAAGAGCGCGGTGCCCTCAAATAAGACAATAACCCCACGAAATTCATGGGGGGGGGATGGGGATTTGGGGGGGGGGTGGTGGGGTGGGGGGGGGGGGAGGAGAAACGGTGCCGCTTTAGGCGATGGATTCCAACCCGAGCTGCACCGCGATCTCTTTGGCCTGGCGAGAGCATCTCCAGCTCAGCCCGGTCCCAAACCTGCCCGCGCTCACCGCGAATTGGGCTTGAAATAAAGGAGCCGGGGGCAATGTCCCGTCTGCTGCCTGCCCCCCACCCCTCCCTCCGAGCTGCTGCTGTTTGCACTGCTGGTACCTATGCAAATCCCGAACCAGACAGCCAGACACCTTCCGACAACAACCTTGAGCGGGGACATTTGCTGTCGGGGACGCCTCTTCCTCCTCCTCCTCCGGGGGGGGGGGGGGGGGGGGGGGGGGGGGGGGGGGGGGGGGGGGG
>NW_024967189.1:1312-1842 GCF_019238085.1 Lagopus leucura
TTTCTCATTGATTTTTATTTGTATCGGATGGGAGGAAAGCAAAGCAGAGCGCAGCCCGCTCCCTTCCCTCGCTGCAAAAAGGGAAAGCTGATCAGCGCAGCCCCATCTCCCCCCAGCCCCCCCCCGCTCGCCCCCCAACCCCAGACCCATCGCTTTGCTCGGCAAAACCACCCCAAAGTCATTCCCAGCGGCAAAAGTTCATCCGCAGGCTCCGCTCGCACACAGACACGAGCGAAAAGCCTCGGGGTTTCACAATTCCACCTGCTGGGAGAGGAGCATTAAGACGGGGGAAAGGAAAAAAAAAAAGAAGAGAAATGACGCAAGGCAGCGTATCGTAACATCTCTGATATTTCACTCCGATAAACGGCATCAGAAATCGCACGAGCATTAAGCAGCGAAGCCGGCGGTATTTCGCGGGGGAAGAGATGAAGGCGAACAGCATGGAGCCTTTTTGACTACCCATGTTTTTACATAAAAACAACCAACCCGAGCACAGCCGCACCGAACAGTCGGAGCGATAAATCCCCCCC
>NW_024967189.1:1942-2882 GCF_019238085.1 Lagopus leucura
AATATCATAATTAAAAAACCGTAGGGGAGATTTTTAACTTTTATTGCGTTTCTGGAGTTGGGTTGCTAAACATATATTAACTTTACGTTCTTCTCTTGCTCGCCATGGGGGTGGTCGCTCCGAAATAAAATCAATCTTAATATACAGAGAATAGATATTGTTTTGTCTCTCGCACGCTGTTAGAAGGAAGGGAAAGAAATCTGCAGACGGTTAACGCAGAGAAGGCAAACTCATCATACGTGTAATGAATCCTTTAAATAATTCAATTATCACAGCGCTAATATCAAATAATTACGGTTACGAGTACCAGTAATCAACATCGTCCCTGTTGAAAAATTAATTTGCAGTGTTGTATACGAGTTTCTTCCGCTTTTTCTCCTTCCCTTACCCTTTTTTTTTTTCCTCTCCAACTTCGCTCATTCTATTTTTGCTGTATTCGACCTGAAAGGAAAACAGCCGCACTCCGTCCAACATCGCTTTCAACCAAACCAACAGCTTGTTGTTTTTTTTCCCCTTCGCACTTAAAACACAGCATATTGAACACAGCGGACAAAGGGAAGCAAAACGTCTACGCAAAGCGGCGCTTAAAGGGACGCTTTTCCTTCATCGCGATGGGTTTGATTCCACCGATTTTGTTCTCTCCTGGCTGACAACGTTCGGACCGACCCACGTCCCGAGCAACGGGACAGCGCGATTTCTGCCACCGAAATCCACATCTCGCCCACAATCTCGCCAACAACTCGGCCAAGGAAAACCCAAAACAAAACCCCAAATCCACAGCAAAACACGAAACCTATCCGACCCCAAAAGCACCATCCATACAGGATCCGAACCCTGCAGGATCCAGCCCCGCCGTCTCCCACTCTTCCCAATTTCACACTTTTATTGCTCTCAGCTCCAACCTGCGCTCCGACCCGAGGAGCACCGCGTTCCCATCGGC
>NW_024967190.1:0-3894 GCF_019238085.1 Lagopus leucura
CAGCTGTTGACGAGGGTGGATCGAGATAGGACAAGGGGGAATAATTTTAAACTGAGACAGGGGACGTTTAAGTTAGATTTTAGGAGGAAGTTTTTCACACAGACTGTGGTACCGCAATTGAACAGGTTGCCCAAGGAGGCTGTGGATGCCCCATCCCTGGAGGCCTTCAAGGCCAGGCTGGATGTGGCTCTGGGCAGCTGGGTAGAGGCCGAGTAGAGGGGGCCAAGTCCTTCTCTGCAGGGCTGCTCTCCAGGAGATCTTCCCCCAGTCTGTATAAACACCTGGCATTGCCCCAACCCAAGTGCAGCACCTCGCGGTTGCCCTTGTTGAACCTCATTAGGTTTTCATGGGCCCACTTCTCCAGCCTGTCCAGGTCCCTCTGGATGTCTTCCCTTCCTTCCAGTGTATCAACTGCACCGCTCACTTTGGTGTCATCTGCAAATTTGCTGAGGGTGCACTCCATGCCATCGAGTTTATTTATTATGGGCCACTTATTTTAAAAAATGCATTAAGGACCAAAATAATATAATAACTGTATTTTTATATAAGACTATTGACTATCCAGCTCCGTTGCGCAGAGACAGAAGTAACGCCAAGCAGCGATACAGCTGTTGCAGTAAAATGAAAGCCTAAAACTAGGGAAGAAAAACAACAGAAAGAAAAAAGAAGTGGACGGCTTGTGTGACACCCAGGATTATACTCACACTGCAAATCACAGCTTGTGCTCTGACCTTTCAGTTTAAATTACTGCGACTGTTTTTCTAAATGCCAGCTACAAATGTCATTTTAGGCATAAAAGTTAAATTTCCTCTGGAACATGTGGATGTCCATATTGGATGCAACAGAAGATCTATCGAGGCAAAAATCTTCATTCTATTCAATAGCCCTCTTCCACTGTTGGAAGAACGGCTTATTCACACACAATGCACTCTAATACTCTCCTGATTCGTTTCTCATCTAAGCTTAGACGTACACAACAAAATTGCTCACATCTCAGACAGTCACTTTGGGAATCTCATCTCCTGACAAACACGGCTGGTGAAGCTTGCCTGACCTACTTTGAGAATCACTATCAAAATTAGATGAATCGTGCTCTAAAAATATTTACTTCTCCTTTGATTACAGAGAGAATCAAGCAAAATTAGCTCAAACATAAGAGTCTCTGTAAGAGACAGATTAAGGCGCCTGAGATTAACCCCGTTCAAAAGGCCTGCTGTCAAACCTGGATTTGGGTTTTTAAAGCAAAGAGGTATGGACTGCAGGGTCTGCCCCACACCTGACAAAGCTGTCTCTCCAAGGAGTAGAAATCTTCCAATGCTGTTCAGCTAAGTGGAAATGGCAATGGTAAAGCAGGGACAAGAAACAGCCAAACAGTGGCCAGAGGAAGCAAGAGGAGCACCAAAAGGTGGCAGGCATAGCAAGAAGTTTCAGAACAAAATACTGAGCTGAACAGGAGCTGAGCAATGAGCATCTGGGGGAGCACAGTCAGGGAATAAGGGTTGTGGCTTCAGCCACATCAGTCATTCTCAGTGGGAGGAACTAGAGGACTTTTAACAGCATTTCTTCAAGAACACTAATCCCTCCCACCTTTAACACTGTCAGCTGCTTTTGCAAGATGAGACTGTAACTTTACTTTCCTTACATCTTCCTTAAGGCCTTTGTTTGAAACTTCATCCCTGTGTGAAAGCTGTTCTCCATGAAGCACTCCAGCAGTTTAATGTCTGAGATGGAGCCCGGGCTGAAGCTGTTTTAAGTTTCTAATGAAATCAGTAGAAATTGAACCTAGACCTTTCTGACTCTTTAAGCACGTCTGACAAAACGCTTAGGTCAGACTGAGATTCACTGTTGCTTCCAGCAAAGGAACTGTACAAATCAACAGCTTCTTTCTGGACAGCATCTTTCATTAAGAAAGGAAAAAAAGAAAAAAGAAAGAAAGAAAGAAAAAAAAAAAAGCAGAAATGCCTTCAAAAACAAGAGAGCATAGTACAATGATTGCTCTTAATGAAGCCCAAAAAAATCACAATCAAGAGCAAAACAAAACAAGGACAAAGCTAAGAAAAGCATTCTAAGAATCAAAACAAGGACAGGAAGAAACAAGTAACCCTGATAGTTCAGTTCAAAACAAGCAAAAAATGCACGGAGACAGTCAGAGCACCAACATTTCACGTTAATTTACTTAGCAAAATGATACTACAGCCTCCAGAATTTATTTCTCAGATAGTATTTGAAATTCCGGTTGCCTCGTGGTAAAATAAATTTGATAAGATACATTCAGAGAGGGCAGAACACAATCTCAACAAAATGCAACACTGCCAACCCCCTGTGACACCCTACAGATGGTTCTCACTTCAGCTTGATGAACATTAACAGCATGTATGAGAGAAGCTTTAGAACGAAATGTAGCTTCAAAGACATTCTCAAGACTAAGGTCTTCTCTCATATTTGGAGATGGAAATTTTGAT
This sequence comes from Lagopus leucura, assembly GCF_019238085.1. Classification (NCBI taxonomy): domain Eukaryota; kingdom Metazoa; phylum Chordata; class Aves; order Galliformes; family Phasianidae; genus Lagopus; species Lagopus leucura. The sequence goes on from NW_024967190.1 coordinate 2,463, forward strand.
CTCTCAAGAAACAAAATGGCCATAGAACAAACTTCCTTCCAATAACAGAGGCTTTTCTGATTCTTCTTCCCACTGTTCTGCTTTCCACGCTCAGTCCTATATTTCTGCTAGCTTTAGAGAAAAATAGTTTGTGCCGGAATCCCAGACTCTCTTTCATAGATGTATTGTTTTAGCCCAAAAAAATAACTCTTCTTCTTCCAGATGTTCTCATTCCACACTCATCCCCTCTGCTGTCAAATTACATTAATCTGCAATGACTCTTGAGGTTACTTTTCACTCAGGGAGGAAAAAAATAGAAACAATCAAGCAAAAAAGCTAAGGAGACATTTTCCAATTGTCATGCTTCTGAACTTGGTCAAAATTATACCTCTGAAGATTCCACTGTGCAGGCGGGCATCAGTGGTCGTACCATCAAGGGACGGCCCATGGTTTATCTTTGATATCTATTCTGCTGATCCCAGCTGTAAACATGTCAGAGTTCATGATTCAGAATCAGGCCCTTGGTCTCGTTTGTCGTTCAGAATGAAATTGCTTTCACAAAATCACACTGTGAAGCCAAATGTTGGCAGGGTGCAGCTTACCACAGTACTTCTGGAGGAATTAATTAGGTGTGGGAAAAGAGAACGGTAGATCTTTTTGATGCTTTAAGTATTCAAGAGACTTAGTTTTGGAAAGTGAAATATTACAAGATTGCTTTATCACCTTTTTTAGAAACAAGACAACTTCAAAGACCACCAAGTTCATCTAAAATGATAAAAATTTATTTTTTGATTTTTTGACAATAAGCCATGAACAACTGCTCTGAACTTCAAATGCAATCATGGCAAATCATTTGAAGCAGAGATGCCGAGAGTCTTGACATCCGGACCCCGTGGTATTTACAAGCAGAGACTGGGAGCCAGAGTGGAATTGCTCCCTTGGGTCATACGGTCTCTGCTTCCAGGGCCTACTGCGATCCTCTTGATCAAGTGTGCTGCACACTTCCTTTCTCTGGGAAACACTACTATTTCCAGTCCATAAAACGATTCAACAGGTCATTCTCAAAGACTGGCTTGTCAGCGGGTTCCTTTAGCAATTTCTGTGGCCTATGGCATAGGGTTAACGATCCTGACATCTAGTCATCTAAACAAACTCAAAAGGAACCTGCTACAGAATCCCTGCAATCAGACTGGTGTCCTTCACCCCAGCCCTCTAGAGAGGAGTGCTGTGCCGGCCCACAGCAGGCCTAGCCCTTTATTGGCCTGTGAGCGTTGGCCTCAGCTTCACGGAGAAGCTGGAAACAGGCTTGGGGTGGAGGAGCAGTGGTGCCCAAGGGAGGCTCCAGGGCTGCAGTCCTGGCCAGGGACAGCTCTGTTCCTGCCTCTGGCAAGGGGAGTGTTGCCAGCAGGTGGAAGGAGGCCAACCTTCCTCCCCGCTTCATGGCCAGCAGCAC
>NW_024967190.1:3904-6485 GCF_019238085.1 Lagopus leucura
GTCCTGCTTCTCCCGCAGAGTCGGCAGAGGAGAGTGTGGAAGACAAAGCCCAGCGCTGACTGGGCAGGGACTCCGAGCGCTCACTGTCGACGCGTGCCATGTCCAAAAGGAAGCAGAAGACCTCCAACCCGGAGGTTGAAGGTGAGAGCAAAGGATCTCTGCGTGCAGCTCCCTGCCGGGCAGAGGGGCACTGCGGGCTCTGCCTACTCTGTGCGACAGGGGAGGCGGGGGCAGGCAGGGGCTCCCCACACACCGCTGGGCATGGCCCCTCTGCCCCTCAGCCGGGTTGGCCTGTGCGTGCCTGCTGGGACCGTTGGGCCTACAGCGGCCCTTTCCCCCTCGCGTCGTCCAGCCCTGCCCCTCATCCTGCGTGGCAGACCCAGGGCAGGCCCCTGGCAACAGGCCTCAGGGACGCTTGGCACTCACTCCTGCTTCTCTTTGCTCTCTCCTCTTCAGTATGCATGCTGTGTCGCCGAGCAGATGTTCACCCGGACGCCTGCGGGCCCATGCTTGGTGAGAGCGGGCTTTGCGTCCACAAGTTTTGCTTGGTGAGTTCTCTCAGGGCTCCTTCCGCCCTCCAGCCGGGGACGCTCCCTCTTTTCCATCCTGTCCTCATGACATCCTGCTCTTTTCTCTGCTACAGTTTTTTGCTGACGGCCTTTACGAACACACTGCCGGACAGAGGGCGGTTCTGCAGATCCCCCTTGATGCCATCAGATGCGCAATCGAGGAGGCAGAGCAGAAGGTGAGGATCTCAAGGAACGGGGATGTTTGTGCCAGCACCAGCTAAGCCTGGAGCCTAAGCAAGCAATGGCACTCTTTCCACCTAGCACCAGGACACAGTTCTTGATTAAACGAAGATCAAACTTGTCTGCTGGCGCGTCTGCAGAGCGTGACCCAGCGATGCCTGCATTCTGTGCCCTGCCTGGAGGCGTGGTGTTGGCCTCAGAGGCCCTGAGCCTGCTGCTAATGGGGGCTGCTCTTCTCCTTCCAGCACTGCTTCGTTTGTGGAGACAAGGGGGCCTCCATCTACTGCGCAGAGACAGGCTGTGAACGCAGCTTTCATCTGCCCTGTGCCACGGATGGGGAATGTGTCACGCAGTTCTTTGGGCAGCACAGGTAAGGGCTGTCAGCAGCAGCCAACCAAGGGAGGAACCTGCACGGCTGCTTCCCAGTGCTGAAGCATGCAGCAAACTCCTTTGTGTTCCTCTGCTGACATCGCAGCACTTCTCGGCTCACCCATCCTGTCCATCTTCCCCCAGGTCCTTCTGCTGTGAGCACCGCCCTCAGCAGGCCGTGGAGGCAGCTCCAGAGCAAGACACAAACTGCGTCATCTGCCTGGAGCCCGTGGGGGACAAAAAGTCCTACCACACCATGGTGTGCCCGGTGTGCACACAGGCCTGGTTTCACCGGAGCTGCATCCAGGTAGGAGCCCTCCCTGCCCTTGCTCTGCAGTCACAGCAGGTGCTCAGCTGCACCAGGCCCCGCTCACACTCTGGCTGCTTGTGTTACCGCTGCAGGGACAGGCCATGAGCGCTGGCATTCTGCACTTCCGATGTCCCGTCTGCAGAGACAGGATGCAATTCCGGAAAGAAATGCATCTCCTCGGGATCCAAATCCCAGCCAGGTTGGTGCCTTCTGCCCAGCTCTCCAGATACTGAGGCACAAGTGCTGTGCCTGCCCAGGGATTGCCCCCAGCACGCCCAGCTGACCCTCGGCTGTCCCACGAGCCTTGGCCGCAGCTTCATGGACAAGCTGGGAATGCGCTTGCGCTGGAAGAGCAGGGATGTCCCAGATCCGCTCTATGCCTGGGGTCCTGAGGACTCATTGCTTTCTCTCCTTTCTCTGGCAGAAGACCAACATGGGAGGACAAGGAGAGCTATGAAACTCTGCACAAGAAACACCAGCGCTGTGATGTTGGCGAGTGCCTTCACACAGAAGGCAGGGAGCAAGCAGAGAAACACGGGTGAGTTACCACAGCAGCCCTGCGTGGGATCTCAGCCTCCCCCCAGGCTGGGGAGCAAGGACTGAGCTCAAGAGCTGCTCCCGCCACTCCCTGCTTGACTCATTTTGTGCACACAACTACAACCTCTTTTTTTTTTTCCCCAGGCCCTGGGAGCTGCTCCTGTGCACCTCGTGTGCTGCGCAAGGCACCCACCGGCTCTGCTCTAATTTGAGCAACAGCCTGAGCAGCTGGGAGTGTGACAGCTGTGCTGGCGTGGGCACAGGTAAGAGGCAAAGAGCCGTGGACTGCTGCCTTGGGGCCAGGCAAGGCCTGGCACAGCCGCTCCTCAGTGAGTTTCTCTGCCCCGGGAGGGCTGGGTTCCTCTCCCTCCACGGGGCTGCCGGGTCATCCTGTTGACCTTCCTGCCTCTCCTTACAGCCTCCAGTGCTGAGTCGCAGCTTGCTGGTCCCAGCACTGCCAGCCAGGAGGCGCCGGGACCATCTCATAGCTCCCCAGCACCTGATGACCACAGATCTGCCTCTACCAGCCAGGCAGCATTGGAGTCATCTCCGAGTTCCCAGCTGCCTAAGCGCAGCAGCCTGTCCAGCCAGCCCAAGACAGGACAGAGGAAAAGCC
>NW_024967191.1:0-10497 GCF_019238085.1 Lagopus leucura
AACAAAACTCATGACCTCAAGGAGACCTCACACCTCCGCTTCCTCCCATCAAAGCCTGAAATTCTGCAGGCTCCCTCTGACCCCAGGCGGTCAAGAGGAGGATTTCCACTCAGGGAGACCAAAACAAGGCAGAAAACCACCACTGTGAGCAGAGGCCGAAGGCTCGGGCGGCAGCTCGGCCTGTGGTCATCTGCCATGGCCATGACTCAACGCGGTCATGGGCTCAGGTTCTCACATTCCAGCACCCTTCCCCAAGGGAAAAGCCTTGGAGGAGAACAGGGAAGTCCAAGCCAGCTGTGGGCAGCCAAGGAGCTCTTTGTGGTGACACAAGGCTTGTCTTCATCAGCCAGCCTGCCAAAAATGTGTCTCTGAAGATGACATCTTTTTGGGAGCTGGCTGCCTCCTATTTCTCTGGAGCTAGAAAGGCTCTAAAGCCAACGAGCTGTCAAAGCCTGAGGGCTATAAACATGTGGTTTTGCCACACAAGGTCTTTCTCCTTGCTTTTGCCGTGCTGGCTTTGGGTGTTTTATTTTTCTTTTCTTATTTGAAGAGCCTCTGGGAGCAGGCAGATTTTGTGCACGCAGCTACGGTTCCCTGCTGGTCCCGCAGGTTGGGCCAAGAACAACACAGGGCTGGGGAGAATTCACCGCAAAGCCACAGGCGTGCAATGCAGGACACCTCGCTCCTCTCCACCACAATTTCAGCCAACCTCTGCCCTTCAGTCCTCTGTTCCTGAGCCCGTGGGGAAAGAGTGAGGGCTGTGTGGGTGGGACATCACCTACCCTCCCAAATTTATCCCCGATCTCTTGCAATGTGCATCACCACATCACGCTGCACCCGGTGCAATTGAGATGGGGTCCTTCCCGAGAGGCGTCCAGCTGAAAGAGATGGAGGTGCCCCGGTTCTTTTGGGGAGGAGAAGAATGAGGGGTTTTTTGTTATCACAGCTCCAAGGCCCTTCGGTGCTCTGAGCCACTTTGGATCAGACCCTCCTCGCGCAGAACTCGGCACTGGGCTTTGGTTATCATTAATGTAGGTGGTCATTCTCAGCATTTTCCTCGATTTGTCCCTCGGATTGTTCCTGAAAGAGGAGCTGAGAAGCAGTGGCACAGGTTGGACCGGTCTGCGATAAAGCTGAGATAGCAAACGCTCCGTTATAATCAGAGGGGAGGAAGAGGCACCTGCAGGGGGTGAATCACGGCTGATCGGTACCCGAGATAGTGCAGGTGAATTGCCCTTGGCGTGCTCCCTGCTGCCATGCTGAAAGCCAGGGGGAACCATCCTGAACACGCAGCGTCCCAGTGGGCCACAGGGTGACAGCCTGGTGGCATTTTGCATCAAGTGAAGGAGGGTTCCATCCACCCCTCTCATTTGTGGACCCCCATAGGAATACGCTGCCCCGGTCCCATTGCAGGGAGCAGGCTTTCCCCTTTTAAATCTTGCCTCGGAATCTTTATTTATTCGTTTATTTAATGTGCCACAGAGAGTTGGTTTGATTCCAGGGCATTTTTCGAATAGCTTTTAGAGCCAGCTGGAGGTGGGGCAGGGAAGAGCTCTGTTCTGGAGCTAAGCTGGGATATACGGGCTTAATTCAGCACTCCAAGGGAATTAATTCAGCACTCCAAGGGAATTAGTTTGCCACTCTGAGGGAAGATCGCTGATGCAAATGGGAGGCGAAGGTGCTGAGCTGAGCGTTGCAATCCCATCCTCTCCGGAGCACATGGGAACGTGGCGGTGACTCAAAAAGCTGCGGTAGCTGCTGCTGGGAGAGGAGTTGTCTGAGCCCGTCGGTGCACGTGAGAGTGGGCAAGGGAGGGCAGGCAGGGTTAGAGCCAGCAAGGCAGAGGGAGGGAGAGAGCTGTGGCTTCTTAAAGAGAGGGGGGGGAAAAAAACAGGAGCTGTGGTGGCACCGTAGGGTGGGAGGAGGAATACGGTGGGGAGCATCCATCAGCCGCTGTTATCCTCATCCTTGAAATACGGTGGTAACTGAGGGCTGAATGGGAACGACCCATGCATGAACGAGTGGATGTCCAACTCGTTGGCTTGGGATCCCAAAGGGCAACTCACCCCAGCCCATCCCATCTCATGCTGTACCGTGCCATCCCCATCCCATCATAAAGGCTGAGCGGAAGCCTGGCTTGGGTGGAGGACCTGGAGGAACAACAGGCTCCTGCCAAATCTCTTCCTATCCCCTTGGGTAAGCCTTTATCTTCTCAATCAAGAGCCACAAAAGCATTTACTTTCAATGGACGAGTCGTGATCCGTCCATCTCGTACAGCCCAGGTTGACCCCCTCACGAGGTGTCCATTCATCTCCAACGGGACACTGGCCAAGCTCACACCTCATGGCCAGGGTAGGGCATCCTACCATGCAGAAATCACCCCCTGCTCTACCTGCCCTCTCTTTTAATCCCTTTGGAGATGGAGGCAGGTTTGGGAGGTGGCCCAGAGATGTGGAAGATGGTGAAGGCACCAACCGTGCCCAGCCTTGCTCACCATCCCCGCATGGAGACGTGCAACCTAACGAGGTCATGGGTTGAGAAAAACCGCCTCGGCATCGGCTGGCGGAGGCGAGGGGATGGGTTTGTTCCAGGCAAGGAGACAACCAGGCCAAAGAGTCATGAGTTCTTGGCTACGGAGGGGCCCATTCCTTGCAGAGAAAATTACTGGCAAGTGGCTGAAGCATTGAGTGCTGCTCCCCAGCCCTTCCCTCGCTGAGAGCGATGTGAAGGCAATTATTAGAGCTTCTGCAAGGGAAAGGGGGAGGGAGAGGAGGAGGAAAAAAAAGGATATAAAAAAAAAAAAGAAAGGGAACAACCTGGAGAGCTGAAAGCTGCTGCCTGGATGTGGGTTTTCAACAAGAGCGCTTGGCACATCTGTTTGCCTAACCCAATGCATCACACGGGCTCCGAAAGCTATAATCAGGCAATTTCAGGGTGTGGAGCTGGGCACTAAATAAGTACTGAGATAAGTGCGTGCATTGTTCACACGCCAAGAGTCAAAAAGACGTGCAGACAGCGAGCCCTGCGCCGGCCCAAGGGATGGGGCAAACCCCCAAATCCCAAACCCAACAGAGCCTGGGGGCGGTGGGGGCAACGTAGGGTCGGATCTGAGCATCCCATAGCAAAATGCCTGCGGGGAGAGGATGAGGAGAGGGGAAAAACCCACAGACTGAGGAGCAAAGAGCCTGGCTTTGCATCCCCACGCCAAAAAAACCCTCGGTGTAAGTGTCAGTGGCGTCATCGTGGAAAGGTGGTGCTTGTCACAAATAAATCACCCCTTGCCTTTTAGCTGTGATGATAATTATATGGTGTCTTAAGTATCTGTACAAACTGTCAGGGGAAATATATGGTGAGTAAAGAAACTTGGAGCTTGCTAGCAGGGAAATGTTAAGGTGTCTCAGCTTAGCTGCTACAAAGGAACCTTGTCTGGATTTATTTGGGGGTGGGAATGATGAAAGGTTGGATTCGTGTCCTTTCTTGTCCGTCAGGAGACATTTAACGCGGTTGTATAACCCTAATGGTTTTTTTTTTCTTTCTTTCTTTCTTTCTTTTTTCTTTTCTCTTTTCCCTTCTCAAAAGGAAAATGAGAGAATTGGAGGTTTGGGGAACACACACGGACCCGGGGAGGGAGGGCAGAGGGGTCCCCTCTGGGTATAGCTGTATCCTGAGAACATCTGGATTCCGAGGGACATCTGGACGGCGGGCACAGCTGGATCCTTGGGTGCAGCTGGGCCACAGGCACATCTGGATGATGGGCACGGGATCCCATGTGCAGCTGGATCCCACGCACAGCTGGACCCTGGGCACAGCCAGGTGCTGCTGCTCCCAAACAAAAGCCCCAAGGCCATCAGGGATGCTGGTGCAGCCCCCCCCCAAAAATCCCCCCCAGGGAGCTGCGCAGAGAGCAGCCACGCGGGGCTGGCACCCAACGGAGCCGATGTCACAGCAGAGGGGGGTGGGAAATCCCCAGATGTTGGGTCCCACACTGCACCCCATCCATCGCCTCCATGCACCCTGCAGCAGATCCAGCGCCACGGGAACGGAGCACGCTTTGCTTCGCCTTCACTCAACCCCCCGGTTTTTGGTTTCAGCATCCCCAAGCAGAAATCTAATTGAACTAAAAACGCCCCGTTTTGCCCCCCCTAAAACCTTTAACCTCACTCTCTGCAGTTTCTCCCCCTCTCAGATCTCCCAGTTTTGATGAATCCACACACGAGCTGGGCTCGGTCACAGCTCTTTCAGTTATAGGTGCGGTCGCTTACACAAACGATAATTACTCCAACAGAACCCCCACGGGGATACGGCCCTGCACATAACGCTCCTCCAGCAAATCACAGCCAGCTCTGCGGTCACTCTTGCTTGTCCCCATTGGGGAAACCGAGGCACGGGGCCTCAGTTGTGTTCAGGGCCAGTGCTGTCCCTCTTCCGCCTCCTCCTCCTCCTCCTCCTCCTCCCTCCCATTGCATGATGCCCTGAGCGCAGCTCCGGAGTGCAGGGATGCTGCATGCTCACACACGCTGCAGTGGGGTAATCCCCGCCTGCTTTGGCTCCTGTGCTGCAGATGGATCCCAAATCTTTTTTCTTTTTTTTTTTGGGGGGGGGGGAGGAGGAGGGAAGCGCCCTCGAGGGGGAGGTGAGGACCTGCTGGGGTGATTTCTTGCGCTGCTCCCCAATCCAATGGGTTTGTGGGGTGCTGTGGTGTCTCGTTGTCTTCATCTCCCTGCTCAGCATCACAGGATCGACCCAGTTTGCAACTGGGATGAGGCAGAGCATCGCCTGGGGATGGGGGGCTGCGCCCTGATCTGAGGGCTGCTCCCTGTTTGGGTCCCCCCTGTCCGCACGGAGCATCCCCAGCCCTACAGCATCACCCCCCATATCCCCATCCCACCCTGCTCCCCTATGGGGCAGCCCTCACTTATGGGGCTGCACCCTCAGCCAATCCCACTCTGCCAGTTGTGCTTCTGACCAATCCCGTGCTGCCACCTGCCTTTGCTCCCAGCCAATCCCACGCATCCACCCACATTCCCAGCCAATCCCGTGCATCCAGCCGGGCTCCCAGCCAATCCCATGCTGTCCCATTATGGGCTTTATAAACCCAGGAGGGGCCATACAAACCCCTCTGGTCTATTTTGGGGGGGCAGAAAAATGGTGTTTTTCACTAAAAGAGGGCATGCCAAGCACCCCATAACTTCCCCCATGCAGGCACTGGGGCTGCCTGTATCCCACAGACCCTCTCCCCTCCATCCCTGCCTAATTAGGCCCCGATCCACAGAGCTCGTTAGGCCCTCATTAGGCCGTTAGGACTCTCATTAACCCCTGCCCAGTGTCCTTGCCCTGCTAACACATCCCACAAGGCCGTAATTACAACAAAGCCGAGCTCCAGCTAACGAGCTCCAGGTAACGAGCTCCAGGTAACAAGCTCCTCAGGCACCCACGGCATCCCATCTCTTGTTTTATTTTATTTTATTTTATCTTATCTTATTTTATAATCCCCTCTTTCCCCTCCCCGCTTCCTCTGCTCGTTTATTTATGGGCCTTTTATGGCGATGGATATTTGCACGGAAGCTGTTTCCTGCTGTTCCCCGCATCCTCGGGTCGGGATGCGGCGGTTTCCATGGCAACGCAGCGCGATGCTGCAGAGGACTGAGCTGCCGTCAGGTGGGAGCAGGGAAGGAACAAAGAGGGGTTGAAGGGGGGGGGGGGGGGGGGGGCGAAGGACCCCCAGTTCTGTGCAGCTGCAGCAATCGTGAGCAGAGAAGAAGAGAGCAGGAGGAAAGGGATCAGCTCCGCTCAATGGGCGCACAGTGGGGTGATGGAGAGGGGAGGCTGAGGGCAAACCCTGAACACGGCCCATTTTAGGGATCTTTTTGATGGGGATTCCAGCACTGACCTCAGGTTGGGTGCTGCTGTAGTTTCTGTGTCCTAAGGTGCTGCTGCCTCGGTCTCACCCTCCACGTTCCCCAGTAGCACTGCCATAATGTTTATGTGCCCGAGACAAAGCCTCAAGGGCACACGTGGCCGTTTTCCACCGTGTCCCATTGCGCCCCAATGGCTCCGTGCTTCCCTCAGGAAACCCATCTGAGGGCTCTGGGAGGTGCAGCACTATGGGCAGCTGCCTTGGACTGAACCCTCTGCCCTGTAAATCCCCATTTCCCTCCAAATTTGCCCCATTTCCCTCCAGATTTTCCCCGTTTCCCTTTAGATTTTCCCCGTTTCCCTCCAGATTTGCCCCATTTCCCTCCAGATTTGCCCCACGTCCCTTTAGATTTGCCCCATTTCCCACCAAGGGCACCAGCTGGGTCTGTGCCTTCCCTCCCTGCCATCACATGAGGAATCAGGAGGCAATTAATCCCGATAACACATCCCCAAGAGTGGAGCAAGAAGGGGGCAGCGCTGGCCAATAAAACCCAGATCCCAACGGTTCCAACGCGCAGCCACCATCCTCGCATCTCCCCTTCCAACACAAAATAAGGAGCAGGATGTGCTGCAATGGGGAGAACCCCAAAGGTGATCATTTTTCCCCATGTTTCCTACCCTGGGGGAGGGCAGGCAGCTCATCTGCCAGCAGTGGGGAAACACAAACCACGTTCACGCATTGGCCTTCGCCGCCGCACCCCGTGGCTGCAGGTTCTGCCCCACACCGCTGCCTTTTCCGCTCCGATCTGGGCCGTATTTTGTGCCAAACTCCATCTCCCCCCTCAGCCCCTCGGTACCTCTGTGCCTCCTTTCGTTGTGTTTTCATTTTTATTCCTCCACCAGTCTATAAAACGGCAGTAATAGGTGCTGCAAATCACGGGCGGCCGACGCTGAGCGCCTCGGTGCCGATGGGCTCTTTGTGACCCCGGTGCAGCAGCGCTGATTTTTCTGTTTTATTCCTTTATTTATTTATTTTGTGCCCCCTCCCCCCCCCCAAAATAAAAGGTAATTTCAGCACCGACTTCCTGCAACAAAGGAAGGGAGCCGACAGCAAGAAATGAAACCCAATGATGAAATGGCTGCAGCCGGGATGCAGTCGGTGGCACAGCGCTGCTCGTTGGATCCATTCCCTGCACCCACTTCACCATATGTTTGTCCTCCTTCATTTCTTCGGTTTGCGCCGCTTTTGTTCCATTACGCATTTGGAACCGATGGGAGGAGAAGGGGGGGGGGGGGGGGGGGGAAGAGGGCTGGGAACACATCGGGGGGGTTTTCCTTTTTATTTTATTTTATTTTATTTTGCAAAACCATCCCCAAAAATCACGGCGCGACGCGGGCGGCCGAACCCGGCTCAGGTTTCCATCCCAGCTCTGCAATCCTACGAGTGCAGTGCAGGCATCTTCCATTTTTGCTTCCCCTCGTGAGCCGCAGCGGCAGCGGAACAATCGGGTGCTGTGTTCAGGCTCCTCTCTATTCATACGGTAATTAGAAAGCTCGGAATGACAGCCCGCTTAATGACGGCTGTAATATGTACCTGCATCTCGCACAACAGCTGGCGCGCTGGAGAAAATGCGGCCATGTTTCTTTGAGATGGGCTAATAGGAAAATCTTGAGCTAACAAGGAAATAAATCTCCCCAAGGCTAAACTTCGCAGAAAATGGTTTTGTGTGCAGAGAGAGGAATTTGAAATGAGTTGGCCAAATCCATCCCGGCTGCGGCGGGGGGCTGAGCGGCGCTTTATGGGGGGATAAATCGGGGCTGGGGGGTCCTGAGCAATGGGATTTGCTGTAAAAAGGGTTCTGGGATGGGGGGAGGCAGTGAGCCCCCCATGTACGGCATGGGGTGAGGAGTCTGCAGGGGCTGACGTGTCGTGTTGGCACTGGGATCCAGGAGGGGAAAATGGGATGAAGGCTGAGAAGAGCCGTTGCCACCACGCCATGGAGCCGTGCGGGTCGGCAGGATGGGCAGCACTGCAGCTCCATCGCTGTGATCATCACCTCCACGGGGTGGATCCCTCTCCCTTGGACAGCAATCGCAGTCCATAGGCGATGTGATGCCCTGGGGGCATTGGCCCAAAGAACACTCACCCCCCTTCCTCCCCTCATGGTCTCCCTTCCCCTCCGGGTCCCTCCGGCATCTTTTCTTTCAGCGTTCCATGGAATGACAACAATAGGTGCTGCAAATCCAAAGCCTGGGTGCCCCCGTGGATCCACCAACCCTGGTTTCCCTCCTGGCATCTCCTGGAGAAGGAAAGAAGAAGTAAAGGAGCTCCAGCGATGACCACAAAGCCCTTTTTACCCCCCCCCTCTTTTTACCCCCAGGACCAGGGGTCGCACCGCACACAGACAGCTTGGCTTAGCGCACGGGGTGCAGCGTGGTGGGGATGGTGGGGATGGGTTGGGGTTGGAGTGGATGATCTCAGAGCTCTTTTCCAACCTGAATGACTCCGGGGGGCTCTGAGCAGCCGCGCTCGTGGTCGGCTGATGTTTGCACTGGATGGCATTGCTGCTCTTCTCCAACATGAGCGCCAACAGTGGCGATGAGTCGGCGGTTGGACTGGATGACCTTCATCCTCTTTTCCCACCTTAACGACTCCATGGCTCTGTGATTCCACCCCAATGCACGAAGCCCCACCTCACTCCCATCACCCAGACCTTTGGGGATCAGCACCGGCACCTCCAAATTCCCCTCCTGCACCTCACGGTGCTCAGCCCAGGGCTGGGAGCAGGATGAGATGAATTCCAGCCGGTCCCACGCGCTGCCTCTGGTTGATGATTTGCAGCACAGCGCAGCCCCGCTCGCTGCGTGCCTCCAAACGGCTCCGTCTGACCCGGCTCAAGTTCTCCCCAGCACTAATTGATTTCTGCTTCCTGCCGGTTCCCTTCCAGCCCCCCGCCAGCCCCCAGCCCTCGGGAACCCGCAGACAAAGCCTCCGGGCTCTCAGTTTCCTGCACTCAACCTCCAACCATCTGATCAAGTGTCTTAAAAAAAATCTGTGAATTCCTTTATTTCTTTTTTTTTTGCTTTTTTCCCCCTCCTGTTTCTTTTCCTTCCCCCTTCCCCTTTCTCAGGCATCCCGGGGGAAGTTCCCAGAGCCCTCTCCCCATCTCTTGCAGCCATCTGCTCTGACCCACGGTGAGAAGAGTTCCCCCTTCGTCCCCATCTCCCATGAAGGACCGTGTTAATCCGCCTCGCTCGGGTCGCACATGGCTGTTTGGAGGGACGTGGGAAACGGCTCCTCGAAGGAGGAGGCCTCAAAGCCAACTTGGGGTGAGATTTCTGCCTTTTCCCATCGCAGCCCCCGGCCGTAATCAGCCCATAAATGCAAATCCTGCCAACAGCCGCTCGGTGCTCTCCTGTCCTTCGTCAGGCTGTGATTTCAAATGAGGGATGGGGAATTTGTCGGCGTGGTTTCATCCCCAATAACCCATCCCCAAATCCCACCCTGCGCAATGGCTCGTGGCACGCTGCCTCTCCCCAGCCTGGATTCTCTGCCGGCTCGTAGGGTTGTGCTCCGGCTGCAGATTCCCTTTGGTAGGGAAAGTGATGTCTGTGTCCAAGCAATCGGGCATTTCTTCCCCAAAATAAACACCCAAAAAGGCACCGACAGAACCAGGGGACAAAGCCAACCCCCAGCCAGCTTCTCACTGCATTCCATCCCGGCTTCTCCCATCACTGAGCTCGCAACCACCACAGCCCCAGCAGCTCCCAATCTCACGGCGCCTTTTTGCCCTTGGCAGCAGAGCTCTTCCAGAGCCCCTCTCCGTATCCTGGGGCAGCAGCTGGGCTTTGGGTGGACGCAGCCACCTTGGAGACGCCCAGCATCGCTTGCCACCATCCCAAGGCCGCATTTTGTCCCCCGCAACCCTCCTGCTTTCCCACCCAGCAGAAGCCACCATTTAACACCACTCGCGCTCCTCTTTGTCCACCCAGTTCCCCAGCAGTGATTTCAGCCCCGAGGGCTCGCATCCCCTCCCGGCTTCTCCACACATGGTGAATCAAATCCCACTTTTTCCATCTGGGTTGAGATTTACGGCCCGGCAGCTCGGCTCAGATCTGGGGCTGATTCCGACGGTCGATGCCGGAATGTGATATTTTCCTAAACGTCCCCGTAGTGCCATGAAATCCAGTTATAAAGAAAACAAGGACATGTTTTAACAATAAAACCAATGTGCATGATCTAATTAAACGGCGTAATAAAATTAGGAAATAAATGCGCAAAGCATGAAAATCTGTTCCTCGAAAAGTGAATCAAATCGGCTCCTAAAATGAACGTTTATTCCTGGGGAAAACAGCCCTGATCCTCCGCCCGGCTCCGGGTTTTGGGGCCGTTTGGTCGCTTAGGGCCGTTTTATTTTTCCTCCCATCTCCGCGCTGAAGCCGAAGGCGGCGGCCGGGAGGGGGAAAAAAACAAACGGGAAGCGATGGTTGCGAACGGCTGCGTTGAACCTGCTGGAAAACCCATCCCCGCTGCGGGGTTCGTAAATGCGGCACCGAGGGGCTGAAGAGCGAGGAGCGGGCAGCCGGGGGGGGCCGGAGCTGCGGGACGATCGGAGCCGATGCTGCGGACGCCCCCCCCCC
>NW_024967191.1:10597-22311 GCF_019238085.1 Lagopus leucura
CCTTTCGCTCCCCTCCTTTTTCACTTTTTCTCTCTTCCTTTTTTTTTTTTCCTCCTTTAAAAAATTTTGTTTCTTTTTACTTTTTTTCCCCCCCTTTTTCCCTTCTATTTTTCTCCCTTTTTTTTTTTTGTTTTCTCACATCTCGCCTTTTTATCGTTTCCTTTTTGCCTCCTGTTTTATTCTCAATTTTTGTCCTCATTTTTTTTTACTTCTTCCCTTTCTATTTTTTCTCTTTTTCTCTTTTCTCTTTTTTTTTCTCTTTTTATTTTTTCCCTTTCTATTTTTTTCTTTCTATTTTTTTTCTCCTTATTGCCTCTCTTTTTTCTCTTCTTTTTTCCTCTTTATTTATTTTTTTTCCTCCTTTTTCTGCTCTATTTCCCCCCCTATTTTCCTCCTTCTTTCTCTATTTCTTCTCTTCTTTTTTTTTTCTCACTCATTTTTCTCTTTTCATTTTACCCACTTCTTATTTTTCCTCTTTCTCCCTTTTTATTTTTCCTCTTTCTTTTATCACTCCCCTCCTTTCACTTTCTCCCCTCTTTCCCCCCTTTTTATTCCCCCCTTCCCCTCCTTTTTAACTCCTCTCTTCATCCTCTTTTTTCCCATTCCTATTTTTCCCCTTATTTTTTTAACCACTTTTTAACATCTCTCTTTTCACCTCCACTTCTTCCCTTTTTCACTCTTATTTTCCTCCACTTCCCCCTTTCCCCTCCCTCTTTTTCTTCCAATTACCATTCATTTACCCCCCCCTTCCCCCCTTATTATTATTATTATTACTATTTAAAACCTTTCACACCCTCATTCACTCCCATTGACTCCGCTCATCTTCCCGCACGGATCCTGCAAACTCCGCGCTCTGCTCCAACCCCGCTCTCCCCCCTTCCATCCCAACACCGTCGGGCTGCTGACCCCCCCCAGCACCGCCCATCCCTTCCCCCGCTCTCCCTGCACCGCCGGCGGAAGATTCCCTTTCTCTCCGCCGTTGGCAGCGCCGTCGGCCCTCATCGGGCCCATCCATCAGCGGCTCGGCGCGCTCAGCCTCGCGGTGTCTGTGTCATCTCCCGTCCCCCCGTGGTGTTCAATAATTAAAGCGTAGCACGTTGTAAAAGAGAGAGAGAGAGAGGGGGAAAAAAAAAGAGGAAAAAAGAAAAAAAAAATCGCTCTCTGTCTTCCAGCTGCAGAATAAAACCGTTTGGCACCGAGGCTGAGATCGGATCCCTCCTGGCAGGCGGCGGTGCCGGCGGTTCTGAGCCGAAACGACGCGAGGGGAGGTGGGATTTCGGCCGCTCCCGAGGCCGGGTTTTGGGATGATTCCCCCTCATTTGCAGCCGTTGTTGGTGGGGAAGGGGCTGCAAGAACCCGACTGGAAAATAACGCTCGCCCCCCGTCGGACAGCAGAGCTTTTGGGGTTGTTGCATCCATCAGCACCGCGGGGCAGCGCTGTGGATGCGGGGTCAGATTCACCCCGCTGCGGCTTTCCGAGCACCTCCGTGCCATGGGAAACACTCAAAAACCTCCAACCCCCCCCCGAAAAACGGACAAAAGGGACGAAAAATGGATAAAGCCCCCCCAGGAAGTGATGAGGTTGGGGGTTTTCTTGGCAGTTTTTCCCCCACTAAAAAACTTTCCGACTCATCCTCGGCCCCCATTTTTCACGCTTAAGGGCACGGCGCACATTATCATTCACCACCTTCGTTTACATGTAGCAAACATAGGTCAATTTATTTCTAAATCCCCTTTTTTATGGCTCTATTGAACTATTTGCCACATTATTTATACGTTAATGCGATGAATCCCTCTGGATATCACGCTGTCTAATAAATAACGCGACAAATCATTAAGCAGGGTGATAAAATCAAGCCATTTAAAAATACATCAACCTGTGTTGCTTTCGTGTAAAATAAGCTCCGGGGGCCCATCAGGGAGAGGAGGAAGGAGAGATAACACACACACATATGTGCACAGGCACCAAAAGAAAGGCAGAACGCCTCCCTTTGCCCGGTATCCTGGAAAACGAACCTGGTTGGTGGTTGTGGTGGGTTTTGTTTTCGTGAGGGTGGAAGGGGAAGGCTGGGAGGAGAAGGGGAGCTGTGGGATGAGGCGGGAAGGAGGAGCAGCGTCGCGTTCATCATTTGCTGGAGGAGCTGTGATGGGGGTCGGGTTGTGGGTGGGTTGGATGTTGTGTCGCTTATGGCGCTCGGAATGCGCCCAGGGATGAAGGAGGGGTTGGGGACAGCGGGGGCACTGCTGGGGGAGCAGCAGAAACCTTCCTTCCCTTCGGCTTGACTTTGCCACCCACCTCCGGATGGCACCACACAGCAGCTCATGAGTTCAAAGGCTTCGTCTGCCCCGCCTGGGATCCCGCATCGACCCCAATTGGATCCCAAATCAGCTGCATTGGGATCCCAAATAGGTTCCCACTGGGTCCTGTATCAGCCTGGATGGGGCTCCAGATTACCTCTGTCTGAATCCCGAATCATCTTCGTTTGAGTCCTGAATCAGCTCCATTGGGATCCCAAATTTACTCCACTGGGATCTCAGATCTGCACCGTTGGGATCCCAGATCTGCTCCATTGGATCCCAGATCTGCACCGTTGGGATCCCAGATCAGCTCCTTTGGGATCCCAGATCAGCTCCGTTGGATCCCAGATCTGCTCCATTGGGGTCCCAGATCAGCTCCTTTGGGATCCCAGATCTCCTCCATTGGGATCCCAGATCTCCTCCATTGGGATCCCAGATCTCCTCCTTTGGGATCCCAGATCTCCTCCTTTGGGATCCCAGATCTCCTCCTTTGGGGTCCCAGCTCAGCCCCCTCTGCACCCCAAGCCATCTCACCCAAAGCCAAAGGAGAAAACCCGCAGAACTCGCCTGCTCACCGCTCCGGAGCCATCGCTTGCCTCTGGCACTTACAAATGATGTAATCCACTTTATTTGTGTGACAACAAAACGGTTATTATAGTAATAAGTATAATTAGCACAAGGCAATTACCATAATAATACATTTCCCTTGTTCCAGGGGTACTTTTAAAAAACAGGTTTATTTAAGATTTTGAAGAAAGAAATAAAAATTGCTTAGCGAGGCACGGCAATAAAGCATCTCGTTGTGCTGATGCACGGCGAACCGAAAGCAGCCCCAGCCCGAGGCGAACGCGTCCTCGGAGGTCGTTGGGTTCCTCATTGCACAGACAGCAGGAAGCCTCATCCTGTCCCAAAGATCTCCTGCAAATGGGGAATGCGTGGGGAGTGGTGGAATCGCCCCGTGGGCGCCCCGAGACTCGCCGTGGAGATGCAAAAAGGGTCTGCTTGGGGGCTGCCATAGCAAGATATTCCCCCTCCTTCTCCTCCCCACGTTTCTATGGGGTTTGTTGGAAGAGGCAATAAGGGATGATGCCACCGGCTGCGGGGAGGATGATTACATCAGCTAAAACTCAGCTTTTTTGGGTTAAATGACACCCTTCGCGTCCCCCCCCCCTGGGGAGTAGGGGAGCGTGGGGCTGGCTGTGCTCCAGGGCTGGGAGGTGAGCATCACGCAGATGGGTCAGGGTCTTTAGGCAGCATTTCAACCCACAGAGGTTAAAAATAGTCCTGAAGGGGTGGGGGACCCCAGGAGAGGAGATGTCACCACGTCCCCAACCACAATGGGACGCGTTCGGTTCCGGCATCGCCTTCGTTGTGGGGCCCGCGTGTCCCCATTGAGCAGAACGGGTGGTGGGGAATTTGTCAGAGTGGTTTCATCCCCAATAATCCATCCCCAGATCCTGCCCTGCGCAATGGCCCGTAGCACAGCGCCTCTCCTCAGCAGGGATTCTCTGCTGGCTCGTAGGGTTGCGCTCCAGCTGCAGGTTTCCTTTGGTAGTGAAGGTGGTGTCCATGGCGATGGGGCAGCTCCGTGTTTCCAGGGCAGCAGTTGGGATTTGGGTGGAGGCAGCCGTGTTGGAGATGCCCAACACTGATTGCCACCATCCCAGGGCCCGAACCACATTTTGTCCCCCTTCCACCTCAACCCAGCCAGTTTTCCACCCAGCAGAAGCCACCATTTGACAGAACCCACGCTTCTCTTTCCTGAACCCCCCAAACTTCCCATGTTTGGGCATTTATCCCTTCCATTCATCCCAGGGGTGGGATCTACCAAACACCTTTTGCCCCTCTCCTTTCCATACGCTCCCACGTGGGGGCATTTTCTCCTCCCATTTTCTCCTCTCACCCATCGCCCCCTAAACCCACCACCATTCTGCCCTCGGTATTTTTAAAAGCTGCTTTGAAAATGTGCTTTAGGACCACCGTTCCCACAGCCTTATTATTTTCAGATGCACAGAGAGCCGTCGGCAGCCGGCAGCCGGAGTTAATACGATGCAAATGCGATGAATCCACTGCAGCTGAACTCCCGATGTCCCCGCGCGGCTGCGCCCTTCATTTCTCAACAATGGGCCTTTGGAAAGACACCAACACATCTCCTGTGAAGGATTTGCTCCTCTCAAGTCTGGTTCAGCCGAAAGTTTATTAGTGGAAAGGGGGTAATGAAAATAACGTGAGCTGGCATCGTAAACACGCACACTCAGCCGGAGGAGCTGAGAGCAGTTTGGAACAAGCCGTGTAAGCACCACGGTGTCGTATTCCTCCCATCCTCCCAGCCAGCCAAATGCCAATAATTAGCCATAAATAATACCTAGGCTCCTCGCAGCAGGTTGATCCACTATAAACATGAGCCGAGCTGGGGAAATAACCCTGCGATGGAAAACAGCCTGGTAGCCAAGAGAGAAGGTTTGCACAGATGGAGCTGCTGCCAGATTTGGAGTCGTGGATCTGAGCAGCTCCTTGGCTCGTCCTGCAGCTTCTTGGCCACCGGTGCCGCAGTGGGGGGTCGGGATGCTCCGAGGCAGTGGCCCTATCCCAAAATCCCATCAGGATGGTGGTGTGATTGGCTGCGCCCGTGATGCTCGGAGTCCCTTTGCTCAGGGGCAAAGCTTGGAGCATCCGAGGAGGGGTCGCCTATTGATGGATCCGATTCCAGCTCAGGATGAATCTCAGCAGACACTGGGGAGCCCCCAGTTGGATCTACAGCCCCCAGAATGGTCCACTGATGGGGAAGGGAGAGGAGAGCCAGCCGACGTGGAGATGTGGCTCCTGGGGTCAGTGGGTGCGGTGGGGGTGGGCTGGGGTCGGACTCAGTGGTCTGGGAGGACCTTTCCAACATCAGGGGCTCTTTTGATGGTGTGATCCTGTGCAGCTTTCCTCCCAGCTCTGTGCTGAGCCCCCCGTCACGACGACGACGGTGGTGATGATGATGACAGTGGCAGTGATGACAGCGATGGTGATAGCCAGCAGCTGACACATGACCAGGGATGGCCGGGAGGTGCCAGAAGTGCCACAAAGAGATGGAAATGCATCCGATCCCCATCCTGTCCCCTCATCTCCCACCTCATCACAGGGGCCTGGTCGCGCTCCCCTCCCCTCTGCAGGAGCTGCCAAAGCCTTGGCTAAATGGAGGACCATTAAGTCAGGCAAATTCCCACCCCAGCCCTCCCAGCTGCGATTTATAAAGCTGCTGCTTTCATTAGAGCCGAGCAGGAGAGCGAGGAGGGCTCGCACACGCTGGGGGAGGCGAAGCGGAGCGGAGTGTCTGGTTTGAAGACAGCGCCGTGTCCGTAACGCTGTGCAGATGTTTCACCAAAGCAATTTAGTCATCAGCTGCTTTCATTTTCCTAATGTGTTTTTTTTCCCCTCTTCCCCTCCCATATGCTTGAAACAATTTTTTCCATTTCCTTTTCATGCTGCAGCCCCCCCCGGCCCCCCCCCCCCCCCCCAAGCTCTCTCCACTCTCAGGCACAACCCCAATATACCCCAAAACGGGTCTGTATGGGTTGGACAGAGGGAGGACCCCAAATGCACAGCACACACTAATGCCCCAGGACCACGAGCCCCTCTCCCCCACGTCCCTCGTGGTCATTTCTCTCCATCCCAGTCCTCCCAGTACGTGTGGGAGATCCAGACTGGTCAGATGGGGAGAAGAATTTGGGAACCAGCTTTGGTGTGTAGAAGAAAAAGCTGAAGTCTGCCCTGCGTGGGATGCATTCATTCAGAGCACGGAAAGAAATCCACAGCAGAAAGACCCTGTGAAGGGGAGCAAGGGATTGATGGCCCTATAGCTGGGGGGTGATGTGGGGCTGGATGTGGGAACAGGAGGGTGGCAGAGGGGGCAGGGAGACGCAGACCCTGAGCAACGCCACCACCTGTAGGGGTGGGAAGGGGCCAGGGCTGCCCTCATCCAAAGAAATCACCGCGTCTCAGGCTGCCAAGAGGGCGAAGAAAAGTCGGCTTCAGTCCCAGCATAATTCCTCTTTGTCACTCTCGGTGAGGAGCCGCATTCCAGCAGCATCAGCCCGGGCCAACTTTCCAAAAATATCACTTTCACCGCCAGTTATGGTTTGCAGCTTCCTCTCCTGGGGGCAGAATCGCTCCCCACCCCCGTGGCTGCGGCAGCGCCGCTCCCCATCGGCCCAGCAGCGTTCGGCCCCGCGTTGTCGCTCCGTCCGCCGTTTGGATCTGCCAAATTTCATGGCATCCAGAGGCTGTCGAGAGGACCCTCAACCCTTTATAGACACCAGAGAGTCCACACTGCCTCCCATTCATCCTCCAAAATCCTTCACCACGATCCCAGGGAGCCACTGCCGCCCTTCAGCTCCAACTTTCCACCCAAGACGCGTCCCACTCGCGTTTCGGAGGGGATCCCGTTGCCCAATCTCCTCCACATTAACCCCAAACCGTGTCTCTCTTACATAAACCGCATACCTCAAGGATGACACCGCTGCCAATTAGGGATCATGTGTTCGCAATTAAGTGCGTTGGTATCGTTGCGAAATAAAATAAAACTCAAATATCAAGTGGAGCCCATTATATCGGCTAATTGGCTGGCGGCATGGAGAGGGTGTTAAAACGGGTCTTTTAACTGTGTGTTAATCTCCCCAAAGACAAACTGTTTGTTTTCACGTTTTTACGACCCTCCCTCCCACACACATTGTATATTTTGACCCAGATGATGGACAGAGTTATGGGAGAGAACTGTAAAAAGTAATTACAAATTATGAAAAACATATATAGCCCTTTCAGCCCGGTGGATGCGGCGGTGCGGACGGTGTCGTGCAAAGATTTAATGCTGCTGGGCTTTATTATCTCCATCCAACCATCCATCCTTACAACTCGAGCGCGGCGCGGCGTGCAGATGGAACGGCCCCGCGCAGCTCCGGCCTCCATCGGCCGCTCCTCCAAGGTCAGGGAGCTCAGAGCCGACCCAAATCTCATCCACCCCGCTGGTGGTAATGAGGGGAGGGAATGAGGGCGCCCCGGCTGAGCGCAACCCACAGCAGGGATGGATTTGGGGTCCCCAGCGGGAGCACGCGGCGATGGCACCCGGTTGAGTTGGGTGCCCACACTGTATTGACAACGAATGCGTGGTGCAACTCCGGTGGTGCAACACCTCATGCGCGGCACAAAGCGTGTGCGACGGCCTCAAGCCTCAGCACGTTGCTCTCCCACCATGCCAAGAGCTACGTGAGCCTTCGGTGGCAGTGGGGTTGCGCGCACGTCGCAGCCCCTGAGCTGCATTTCTTGGAACGGCAACCAAAAACAAGCAGGCAGATGGGGAAACCCATTGGTGGGGCTGACTGAGGAAGGAGGCTCTCGGCAGAGTCGGGATGAAAAGCCATTTTGCGCCTCCTCTGCGCTCGGAGAGCCGACGAGGCCGGATGCTGGCAAGGAGCTGATGGCAAAATGAGAACCATCAGCTTGGAGAGGCTCCAGATCCTCGACACGGCGACGGCTCGCACGTCGCTGTGCCAGATGAGCGTTGGCCAAGAGATGAGGGCCAGCCCCCCCGGGGCACCGCTCCCCATGGCCATGGCTGGGAGTGGGGAGGAGTGGGGGCTGGCAAAAGGATCTCCGTGCGTGGGATTTTGCAGCTCGCTTCCAAAAAGGTGGGGTCCTCCAGGAGGAGGGCAGGGCGCTGACTCCCTGCCTGCTGCGATGAGCAGGTGGGTTGGAAACCAGCCCCAAATGGTGGCCAACGCAACGTCAGCGCTGAGGTCTGCTCTGTATCTGTGAGGATGGTGTCCAAGCCCAGGGTCAAAGAGTGATAGAATTGTAGGACTGCAGAAGTCTAGAATCACAGCATCAGGTGACTCCATAGTTGGCGTCTCCATTCTCGAGCTCTTCCTGGCCATCTCCAACAACCCGACGTCAGCTGCGATTCCTCCCAGATCCCATCCAGCGCTGCTGCTCCCTGCATTCAGCTGACACCAGTCCTGCTGTGCTCCCCCACAGAAGCCCCTCCAGAGCCCCACACGTCTCCCACTTGGCACCATCCTTCACACCCATCCGAGGTCCTTTGGCCAAACTTGGAACTGCTCTGGGAAATCTGAACTCACCTTCTCCCCTCCGGACCGCACACATTTAATTCACCGTGAGATTTTAATATTCATTTACAGCAGCCAGGCCCTGGATCTGGGTATTTTCACATTGATTCCTGCTCTCTGTTGATTTAGCTGAAGTTGGTGGGTGATCGCTTTACATCCAGCAGCCACGAGGTGCTGTTAAATCGACCCATGTGGCCAAGCAGCGCTGGCATCTCAGCTTAACAGTAAAATAATCCCATAAAGCGCTGCTCATCTGGAAACCAATCCACACCATTGCTGGGGCTGGGAGGGAATGCAGGAAGAGTTCTTTAGGTTGAGACAAAGGCAACGTTTGGAGGCAGAGGTTTTTACAGGAGGTGTTCAGGACGTCTTTGGGATTTGCAGGAGTGACATTCGGGTCAATTTGGGTTGGATGTAGCGTGGGCTTTCCTGGGCAGAGAGGTTCTCCCCATCTCCTCACACTTCATTTGGAGAGATGTCCCTAAGGGACAGCACCCAAAGGAATGGGGCAGGGGGAAACTGAGGCACGAGAGCCCACATCTACCTGTGATCTACTTCAAAATGCCACCAAGATCCCCAGGAGGCGACCCAGATGGGTTACAGCTCCACTCCTGAGCCCACATGAGCTGCTGCACGGGCCCCAGCGCTACGACTCCCCTTTGGCAACATCCCTCTGCTTTTCCGTGGCTGGAAAACCTCACAAAATCATCTTCATTTTGTGAGTTTTATTGCACTATAAAAAGGTGTGGACCTTCCATTCCGGCCTGGCAAAGGAGGGAGAAAAAGATAAATAACACATCCTCATAAATCAAGCTGAAATTAATGGAGAGAGCTGAAGATAAAGCAAATAAGGGCACGTGCTGGAGAGGCAGCGTTGGGGCAGAGCTGCCGCGTCCTTCAGGCGATGGTGGTGGGATGCTGTTGGTGTTGGGATGCTGTTGGTGTTGGGATGCTGTTGGTGTTGGGATGCCACTGGTGATGGGATGCCATCCAGCACTGCTTGGGCTCTGACTGCTGCATGCCTCAGTTTCCCTTCTCCATCTCTGCCTGCGTTGGATGCTCCCAGGGCTCCCTCTGCTCCTCCAAAGCCTCTTCCTCTCCCCATTCCCACCCCAAAACTGAGCTCAGCACCCATCTCCACGCGCTCCCTGGCCGACAGCAGATCCTGAACACGCTTTGCTTCCTCCAAAGCTCTGGATCTGACTCCTGGAGCGAAACCCCTCCGCTCTCCTGGCTGCTCTGCCCGCTGAGCTGCACTCCCACATGTGCTGAAAGATTTATCCCTGGGTAGTTGGCTGAGTTTCTAACGAGAGCCGAGACGGATGCTCCGCTCGCCAGTTAATAGGCTGGGTCTTGGATTAGTCACACTAACTGGCATCAGTGCACTGATTTTCTTTTTATTGCACATTATAACTCATGCCTGGGGAGGCGAGATAGAGAGAGAGGACTCCGGTGGCACCGGGAGATACGGCTGCAGTCACTCATTCAAGGCTCTGCCAGGAAGGGGGTCTGAGCCCCGAATTGGGGACCCTTGTGGGATGTGGGAGATGGGGAGAAGAAGAAGAGGGGGCAGAGTGAGGGGCTGGGTTGGAGACCACCATAGGACGTTATTTGGATTTTTTTTTGGTGCCTTCGCCACCCGGGGAGGAAGGAGGAGATGGATGGAGCCCACGCTGCACCTCTTGCAGCTCCTCTCACCGAGCGCTGGGCAGAATTTGGTTCATTGAAGGGGGGGGGGTTCCCTCCATAGCCCTCCCAGCTCTGGAAACAACGGGATCGTAGGGCTGGGAGGCGTCCAGGAGCGCAGCCTCCATCCCGGCTCTGCTCTCTGGGTGCGGGGCGCTCACGGCTCTGCGGGGCCGGAGGAGCTGCAGCAGCAGCAGCGCGGAGCTCCGTGCTATCTCCCCATCTAGTGACCGCAGCACGCATAGCAAGGCACTGCCGCTCGGTTGGGACGCTCCCAAATTCTTCATCCCAACGCGGGATGGAGGGCAGAGAGCACCAGGAATCATTGCTCCCCTCCCCTCTCCCCCCTCTCCGATAAAAACCCGATGGCTGAACGCTTGGATGCGCCGACAGCGCGATGCCACCTGCGGTGCCAAAGCCGTGCGGTGCGTGGCCACGTCCCCACCGATTTGGGGGCACATTGGTCACCCCCAGTGTCCCCACCGTCGGTGGCCCCGAGCGGAGGGCAGCTCCGACAGCAGCGCCGTGGGGATTCCCCCTCCGCTTCTCCCACTCAACAGCCGGCTCTGATTTATGGTCTGACCCAAAGCCGAGGGGACTTCAGTTCTGTTTTTGTGTTGTGTTGTGCTGTGCACGCTTTTTTTTGGGGGGGGAGGGTGGGGTGTAGGTGGGGGTTATAAAGATGGAGTGAAAGCAGTGCTGCTCTGCTGTGATTTTTGGGGTTGTGTCCCACTGCCCTGCGGCGATTTTTGGGGCTGTGTCTCTCTGCTCTGCTGTCATTTCAGGCCCTCGGTCCCACTGCTCTGCTGTGATCTCAGGGGCTGCAGAGGGCGCAGCGGGGCTGGAGGCGATGGAGATGCAGTGACTCCGAATTTAAGGCTCCTCCACCCCAATTTCTTCCCTTTAAGGGGGGGTGCGGGGATGGAGGCCGCGTTTTCCCTCCGACTCCATTCACCCAAACCCTCCTTGGCGACGCGTGGGCCCAAACCCCCGTCCCACAGCCCACCTCCATCCGGGCACCGCTCAGTATTTGGGATTTCGATCTCCCTGCTTCCATTCCGTCCCAAGGAAGCACCTCCGTGAGCTGGGAGCGGCGGTGAAAGAGGCACAAAGCCGCATCCCAGCTGTGATTCACAGCGCCTTTTCTTTTTTCCAGACACTTCCATCCCTTTCCTAACCCCTTTCCAGAGGCGGAACGCGGCCGATAATTGTTTTCATGCAAATTAGAGCCAATTAAACCAACACAGAGTTTTCCGAAAGGCGAGACGGACTTTCCACGGGAGCGAAACCTGTTTGAATTTCATCACATCGTTAACGACCGATTAAGGCGGAGGAGAGCGGTTGTGGCCACGCGGCTGCACCGTGGCTGAACATCGGCCCGTGGCGGGATGGTTTTTGTTGTTTCTCGTATTTATTTCGTTGTTTCTCTGCATTTATTGAGATTTCCGGCCAAAAGAAAGAAAGAAAAAAAAGCCTAAAACCCGCAGCAAACCAAACCGAGCGGCCGTAGGAGTCTCCTGCCCTATGGATCCTGATGGGATCGACGGCAAAATGTGGGATCTGAGGGAGGGGAAAAGCGGTCCAAGAGCCATTTGTTGGCGGAAACAGAAATAAATGCAGAGA
>NW_024967191.1:22411-23024 GCF_019238085.1 Lagopus leucura
AAAGGGGGGGGGTCTGATCTGCAGCCGCGGTGCCACGCAGAGCCCCAAAGGGGAGCAGAGCTGCGCCGACGCATCTGCAAAGTATGCAGGGAGCGAGCTGCAACAGGCCGGGCTGCGGGCGGAGAGCCCGGCGCGCCCCGCTGATGGGGAGAGGGGCCGGCATTGCTCGGGGATGGGGGGGGGGGGAGAAGGAGAATTGTGCCCCCCCTCCGCCCGCAGCCTTCTGCAAGGTTTTCCCCATTCCATCCCGGCTTTCCTTCGGGCAAACGGCGCTCAGCGGTGGTCGTGGCGGCGAGGTGGGGTTGGGAGCTCCGATGGAGCGGAGCGAAGCTGATTGCGGTGGAGTTCTGATGATGCCCCCCCCCCCCCCCCCCCCCCCAAAAAAAAAATAAAAGCTCAGTGTCCCGGAGGTGATTTCCACACCAGATGGGGGCACTTCTGTGGTGTGACAGCACGTGGTGAGCCTGTGGCGGTGGTGCAAAGAGAGTGGGGGGCTGCCACAGTGGTGGGGGGTGGGATGGGACCCTCCTGCCGTGCAAAACGTGGGGCTGGGAGCGCTGCCCCCCGTGTAAAAGTGAAGGTGGGGAGGGCTTCCAGCACAGCGTCACCCCAC
>NW_024967192.1:0-1105 GCF_019238085.1 Lagopus leucura
CCCCCCCCCTCAGTCCCCAGCGCCGTCTCAACGCTCAGCGATGACCTCCTCAAGTATTACCAGAACGTCACCCGTGCCGTGCTGGGGGACGACCCCCACCTCATGAAGGTGAGTAACCTGGGGGGGGGACAAAATAAATGTGGGGAGGGGGACCCACAAAACCCCCTTCTCCCCCTACAAACCTTTCCCCACCCCATAGGTGGCGCTGCAGGACCTGCAGACCAACCCGAAGATCGCCGCGCTGCTGCCCTATTTTGTCTATGTCGTCAGTGGGGTGAGCTGGGGGGAGGGGGAGAGGGGGGGAAGGATGGGGGGGGCTGTGGGGGGCGTATGGGGGGTTGGGGTCTTGTTGGGGTCTCATTGGGGTCCTTTTGGGTCATTTGGGTCTTGCTGGGATGTTGGGTCCTGTTGAGGTCTTGTTGGGTTCTGTTGGGTCGTTGGGGTCTCGTTGGGGTCCATTGGGTTCCCTTGGGATCATTGGGTTCCATTGGGGTCTCATTGGGGTCTCATTGGGGTTTCATTGGGTCATTGGGTCCCATTGGGGTCCTGCTGGGTCATTGGGGTCTCATAGGGGTCTCATTGGGTTCCATTGAGGTCCTGTTGGGTTTCATTGGGGTCCTGTTGGGTCATTGGGGTGTCATTGGGGTCCTGTTGGGATTCATTGGGGTCCTGTTGGGTTCCTGTTGGGTTTCATTGGGTCATTGGGGTCTCACTGGGGTCTCATTGGGTTCCCTTGGGGTCCTGCTGCGTCCTTGGGGTCCCGCTGGATCCTTTTGGTCCACCGGGGTCCCATGGGGTCCTTGGGGGTCTCATCACCCCCCCAAACCCCCCCATCACCCCCCCAAACCCCCCCATCTCCCCCAGGTGAAGTCGGTGAGCCACGACCTGGAGCAGCTGCGGCGCCTCCTGCAGGTCGCGCGCTGCCTGGTGCTCAACCCCTTCCTGTGCCTGGGTTCCTATGGGCGCAGCCTGGTGGCCTCCGTCCTTTACTGCGCCCTCGAGCCCCTGGCTGCCTCCATCAACCCCAGGAACGACCACTGGACCCTGCGCGACTCCGCCGCCGTCCTGCTGGGCCGCATCTGTCGGTGGGTCGGGGGGCGGGGGG
>NW_024967193.1:0-2370 GCF_019238085.1 Lagopus leucura
CCTGCTGGTCACGGAACTGGGCCGGACCAGCCCATAAACCGTTGACATTTTTGGTGGAGAATGCGGGCAGCAGTTGCTTTCTAGCTGTTTAGACTCTCTGCTCTCGGAGAGTTCCGTTGGTAAAGCTTATCTGTTTCACCGCTACTCTCTGAAAACGTGACCTTGAAAACTCCAGGCAGACTGCCAGTATCGTAGAATATTTGTAAACTCTGAGCTTTACTATCTTGCCTCTGTAAAAAAAAAAAAAATGCTTTCTGTAGTGAAACTTACTCTTAAAGGGCTGCATGCTGCTGCCTCTTCTTTCCTAATGCTCAAAACATACTGGGCATTAATTAAGCTTGCCACCTTGCTTTATGGAGCAATCGGCTTATACAATCAAATGAAAACATGGGTGGAAATATGGACCTGGCACGTTCGTACAATGTGGCTTACAATTCCGGAGACAGCTGCCAATTTTACAGGACTGGGATTTTTTAAGGTTTCCAGTCTCACCTTTCAGCCTGTAGTGCAGTTTTTGAATGAACACCTAGTCGCATTACTAATCTCCCTGAATGTATTGCTCATCATTTCGCTCAGTATTAGTATTTATTATATTTTGAGGATGTCCTCCCCAAAACCAGAGAATACTGAGTGGCAGGGAGTGTGGAAAGGTCTGGGAAAGACTTTAGACAAATGGAAATCTTCAGTCTCATGGAACTTTACTCCAGAACACCTGAAAGACCCTGAGAGTCTAAACAGCTATTTAAGGCAGGAATGTTGCGGCTTAGGCAGTTCTGAGGAGGCACATATGATTTGGGGCCTGGCTAATGCTTATCGGGCCTTATTCAATACTATCCTGGAGAGAGAGAGAGCTTCTGAAATTGAAAGGGAGAGTCTCAGGGAAACAGTTCAAAATGAGCGAGAGAGTCTCCTGCTCCAGAGGAAAAACCTCCGATCTCAGAGAGATGCCCTCCGAATGGAAATAGACTCCCTGCAATCCAAACTCAACAATCTTCAATCTCAACAACACACCCTCCAATCTGAGCTAGATACTGTCATAATCGAACGAAACAAGCTCCAAGCTGAACTGGAGGATGAGAGCATTGGAACCGACCAACCTGATCAACCACAAGAGGCACCACAATCGATGTCAGTTGCCCCTGTAAGAGGACGGAAAACAAAGCGAATCTCGACTCAGTTAGAAGAGAAGAAAGAGGAGGAAAGAGGTCCAGAGGAGTGGCTCCGAGGTCCAAGAGAAGCACCTCTGAGTCCAGGGGAGGGGCCCTCAGTAAGACCACGGTCACCAACACCTACAAGGGCAAGAAGTCCTGGAAGAGCAAGAGGTGAGCAAGATATTGTTACCTTTGTGGATCGATCTCTGAAAATGAATGAAATTCGAAGTCTGAGAAAAGACTTCTCACACCACCCAAATGAGCCTATTGCTACTTGGTTACTTCGATGCTGGGACAATGGGGCCAACAGTGTGTGGCTAGATAGTAGAGAAGCTCGCCAACTGGGTGGCATTGCTAGGGACTCAGCCATTGATAGAGGTATTAGTACATGCCAGAACCAGGCCTTCACCCTCTGGAAGAGGATGTTGTTAGCTGTAAGAGAAAGATACCCCTTCAAAGACGATCTGATGCCCGAGAAGAAGAAATGGGCTGATTTGGAAGAAGGCATCCGTTATTTGAGAGAATGTGCTGTGGTGGAAACAATACATAGCCCCGATTTCATTCCTGATGAGCCAGACCAAGAGCATGATCCTGAGAGAACCAGGTGTACACCAAATATGTGGCGTACATTCACAAAGACTGCACCAGAAAGGTACGCCAGTACATTTGCAGCTATGTATGGCAGAGGGGAAAGAAGACCCCTTATAAATGAGTTGGTTAATAAGCTTCAAGACTTCGAGTTACATTTAAGCCCTCTACGAGCTTGTGTTTCAGCCATTGAAAAAGTAGCTGAAAAGCTGGACAGAATGGAGAACAAACAAGAAGATATAATAGATAAACTATCAATTATGCCTGATGCCGATGAATACATGGTGGTAACAGATACATCCAATGAGGAACAGAATTCCCAAAACAGCCTACTTGAGGGGCTAGCCAACTTGATTTCCTCCCAGTCAGTGTCATCCAACGTCTCAGCAATCAAAAGAAGACGTCCTCCTGCTCGAACAAGTGACAACAGTAAGACCACGTCACGTTTTGCCTTGTGGCATTACCTACGCGACCATGGAGAAGATATGAAGAAGTGGCATAAGCAACCTACTCCTGCACTTCAAGCAAGGGTAAAAGAGTTACAAGACAAATCAACCACCAAGGTGAACTTCTCCAGAAAGGTGATTGCTCCAGTTGCTGCAGACAACAGAGGTAACAAATAGAGGGGCCC
>NW_024967193.1:2470-2898 GCF_019238085.1 Lagopus leucura
AATTTATATTCATGGGGTGACAGGAGGTTCCCAAGAACTGACTATGTTGGAGGCCGAAATCAGCCTCACTGGTAAAGACTGGCAAAAGCACCCTATTGTGACTGGCCCAGGGGCTCCATGTATTCTTGGTATCGATTACCTCAGAAGGGGATATTTTAAGGATCCCAAAGGGTATCGATGGGCCTTTGGAATAGCTGCTGTAGACACAGAAGGTGTTAAGCAGTTGTCTGTTCTGCCTGGCCTATCAGAAGATCCGTCTGTTGTGGGGTTGCTACGAGTGGAAGAGCAACAGGTACCGATAGCTACAAAAACGGTGCACAGACGGCAGTATCGCACCAACAGGGATTCCTTGCTCCCCATTCAGAAGTTAATTCATCAATTAGAGAATCAGGGAGTGATCAACAAAACTCACTCGCCCTTTAACAGCC
>NW_024967193.1:2998-6134 GCF_019238085.1 Lagopus leucura
TGACGGTGGACTACCGTGGCCTGAATGAAGTCACACCCTCATTGAGTGCTGCCGTGCCAGACATGTTAGAACTCCAATACGAACTGGAGTCAAAAGCAGCTAAGTGGTATGCCACCATTGACATTGCTAACGCCTTTTTCTCCATTCCTTTGGCCAAAGAATGTAGGCCACAGTTCGCTTTCACATGGAGGGGCATTCAGTATACCTGGAACCGTTTGCCCCAGGGGTGGAAACATAGTCCAACTATTTGTCATGGTTTGATCCAAGCTGCACTGGAACAGGGAGGTGCCCCTGAGCACTTACAGTACATTGATGACATCATTGTGTGGGGCAACACAGCAAAGGAAGTTTTTGAGAAAGGAGAGCAAATAATCCAGATCCTTCTCCGCGCTGGTTTTGCTATTAAGCGAAGCAAAGTGAAAGGACCTGCCCAGGAAATTCAGTTCCTAGGCATAAAGTGGCAAGATGGCCGTCGTCACATCCCGACAGATGTGATCAACAAAATCACTGCCATGTCTCCCCCCACTAATAAGAAAGAGACACAATCGTTTCTGGGCGTAGTGGGTTTTTGGAGAATGCATGTTCCAAACTACAGCCTCATTGTAAGCCCACTTTATCAGGTGACACGGAAGAAGAATGATTTTGTGTGGGGTCCTGAGCAGCAGCAGGCTTTTGAGCAGATTAAACAAGAGATAGCCCGTGCTGTGGCCCTGGGGCCAGTACGGATGGAACAGGATGTGAAGAACATCCTCTACACTGCTGCTGGAGAGAAAGGCCCCACTTGGAGTTTGTGGCAAAGAGCCTCAGGAGAGACCCGAGGCCGACCCTTGGGATTCTGGAGTCGGGCGTACAGGGGGTCGGAGGAGGGCTACACTCCAACTGAAAAGGAGATCTTAGCTGCATATGAGGGGGTTCGGGCTGCTTCCGAAGTAGTCGGTACCGAAACACAGCTCCTTCTGGCACCTCGACTGCCAGTGTTGAACTGGATGTTCAAGGGAAAGGTTCCTTCCACCCATCATGCTACTGATGCCACTTGGAGTAAGTGGGTTGCGTTGATTACACAACGAGCACGGATGGGGAACCTCAGCCGTCCAGGAATCCTAGAAGTCATCATGGACTGGCCTGAAGGTAAAAAGTTTGGAACACCACCAGGAGAAGAAGTATCACGTGCTAAAGAAGCCCCACCATACAATGAACTACCGGAGAATGAAAAGAAATATGCCCTGTTCACAGATGGATCGTGTCGTATTGTGGGAAAGCATCGCAGATGGAAATCTGCTGTGTGGAGCCCCACACGACAAGTTGCAGAGGCCACCGAAGGGAAAGGAGAATCGAGCCAATTTGCAGAGGTAAAGGCTGTCCAACTGGCCTTAGATGTCGCTGAGCGGGAGAGGTGGCCAATGCTCTATCTTTACACTGATTCATGGATGGTAGCAAATGCCTTATGGGGGTGGTTACAGCAGTGGGAGCAAAATAATTGGCAAAGAAAGGGCAAGCCTATTTGGGCTGCTGACCTATGGAAAGATATTGCTACCCGAACAAAAAATATGGTTATAAAGGTGCGTCATGTAGATGCTCATGTGCCCAAGAGTCGGGCTACTGAAGAACAGCAAAATAATCATCAGGTAGACCGAGCTGCCAGAATTGAGGTGGCTCAAATAGACCTGGACTGGCAGAACAAGGGTGAGTTATTTCTGGCTCGGTGGGCCCATGAGACCTCAGGTCATCAAGGGAGAGATGCAACATACAAATGGGCCAGAGACCGAGGGGTGGACTTAACTATGGATGCCATTGTACAAATCATTCATGACTGTGATACATGCGCCACCATTAAACAAGCTAAGAGGATGAAACCTCTCTGGGAGGAAGGGCGATGGCAAAAGTACAAATATGGGGAGGCATGGCAGGTTGATTATATCACCTTGCCACGATCTCGCAATGGTAAGCATTATGTGCTCACCATGGTGGAGGCAACAACCGGGTGGCTTGAAACATATGCAGTACCCCATGCTACCGCCCGAAACACCATATTAGGTCTGGAGAGGCAAATCCTGTGGCGACATGGCACCCCAGAAAGGATTGAGTCAGATAATGGGACTCATTTTAAAAATTCACTTGTGGATACTTGGGCCAGAGAACATGGCATCGAGTGGATTTATCATATCCCCTATCATGCACCAGCCTCTGGTAAGATCGAACGCTACAACGGGTTGTTAAAAACGATGTTGAAAGCAATGGGTGGCGGAACATTTAAACACTGGGAGAAGCATTTGGCAGAAGCCACCTGGCTGGTTAACACCAGAGGATCAATCAGTCGAGATGGTCCTACCCAATCCAGCTCCCTACATATTGTAGAGGGAGATAAGGTCCCTGTAGTACATGTAAAGAACATGTTAGGAAAAGCAGTTTGGGTTTTTCCTGCTTCTGGGAAGGGCAAACCTCTTCGCGGAACTGTCTTTGCCCAGGGACCTGGGTCCACCTGGTGGGTGATGCAGAAAAACGGGGATGTTCAGTGTGTACCACAAGGGAATTTGATGTTAGGGGAGTGCAGTCTGTAATCCCATGTGTTGAGCATGATGTAGTGATGTAGAATAAGGGGTGGAATGTCATGGTTTTATGATTTTTGGTCATCAGTATTCCACACCATAACATCATGTAATGCATTGGGGGTGGGGTTTGATATCTGCCGAATGTTCGTCTGTCGGAGAAGAACTACATTTCCCCAGGAGACTTTGCGGTCAGCAAGGGGATATAACTCCAAGCAAGGTCACCTGATCCTTCTTCTTCGCCTGCTCTTCACTGTCTGCGCTTCGCTATCTGCGCTTTGCTGCCTGCGCTTCGCCATCTGCACTTCGCCGTCTGCACTTCAGTCTCTCAACTGGACTGCACTTCTCACCCCAGCATTGTGGTGAGGTCTATACAATTCAAACAGACTCTATCTCTCTCTCTCTCTCTCTCTCATTGTATTTTACTAATACTATATTTAGTAAAATCATTTGTTCCACCTCAGATCAGTGCTGTTGTTTTCAAGTATTTTGGGGTCCCCTGCTTCCCCTTTCCCAGAGGCGCGGATCCGCAGATCCCTCCGCCCTGCTGGTCACGGAACTGGGCCGGACCAGCCCATAAACCGTTGACA
>NW_024967194.1:0-1167 GCF_019238085.1 Lagopus leucura
TGGGTGTCACCACGGAGATCCCAATGGGTGTCACCACGGAGATCCCAATGGGTGTCACCACGGAGATCCCAATGGGTGTCACCACGGAGATCCCAATGGGTGTCACCACGGAGATCCCAATGGGTGTCACCACGGAGGTCCCTTTGGGTGTCACCACGGAGATCCCAATGGGTGTCACCACCACGGAGGTCCCTTTGGGTGTCACCACAGCGATCCCTCGGGGTGCTGCTGTCTGTGGGTCTGGCCGCGGAGATCCCAAAAGACCCAACCCCACATATCCCTATAGGTGTGACTGTGGAGATCCCACGGGACCCAAAGGAGGGCATCTGGGCCACCCCAGCGGAGCCACCCATGGGTGCCCCAAAGGAAGGGGTCTGGATCACCCCAACGGAGCCATCCAAGGACGGCCAGAGGGACGCAGTCATCGACATCCCCAGGGATGGGGGGAAGGACCCCACAACCACCGGCACCCCATGGAGTGGGGTCAAGGACACCCCAAAGGACCCAGTGCTGGAGACCCCAACGGATCCAACCGCACACACCTCAAGGGTTGGGGTCCGGGTCACCCCAAAGGACCCAACCCCAAGGGACGGGGACACCCCATGGGATGAGCTCAGGGTCACCCCTATGGACAACGACACCCCGTGGGACCCAACTGGAGCCACCCCAAAGCACAGGGACCCCCCATGGGACCCAACCAAAGTCACCCCAATGGACAATGACACCCCATGGGACCCAACTGGGGCCACCCCACTGCTCGGGGACCCCCAAAGGGACCCAACCAGGGCCTCCCCAAAGCATTGGGATCCCCAAAGGGACCCAACCAGGGCCTCCCCAAAGCATTGGGATCCCCAAAGGGACCCAACCAGGACCACCCCAAAGCATTGGGACCCCCAAAGGGACCCAACCAGGGCCACCCCAAAGCATTGGGATCCCCAAAGGGACCCAACCAGGACCACCCCAAAGCATTGGGATCCCCAAAGGGACCCAACCAGGGCCTCCCCAAAGCATTGGGATCCCCAAAGGGACCCAACCAGGACCACCCCAAAGCATTGGGATCCCCAAAGGGACCCAACCAGGACCACCCCAAAGCATTGGGATCCCCAAAGGGACCCAACCAGGGCCTCCCCAAAGCATTGGGATCCCCAAAGGGACCCAACCAGGGCC